>NW_025777734.1:0-64258 GCF_021130785.1 Homalodisca vitripennis | reverse complement strand
TTTCGGATTTGGGCGTGATGGGGCCCTCGAAAACATATTGCGCATCGCTTCTATAACCCTTATACTACTTGTTTTAAACCTTTACTCAGTCGGGGGATTGATCAGTCATTAGGCTAGTTTTTGAGGGTTTTTTATCGACTCTGTGTAATTTTTATTAGCGGTATCTAATGTTGCTTGATTATGCGAGCATCCCGTATGTAAGAGGACACGCTAGTGGATGCTGCCTGCTCTTCCGAGGCTCTATATTTAACATGGAGCAAAAATTCAATGGAAAATAGGCATTGACTTGTCTCAAACTTAAATTTCTCAATCTTTCATTCCACAAACAGACTTTATAGTTGAACGCCTGGGGGTTTTGACTTCGGATTACAACTACAGTGAATGCATTTATATGGTCGATGTGGTATTTTGTTTTTCAGACTATAAATTGCAATGTTTATCAAATTCTTTATCTAGGTTTTTTCATTGTTTAAACAAATTACTATAAAAATTCATCTTTGAGCATCTAGTTTTGCTCTAAATGGTATTTTTCAAATTATATGTGAAATTTCACCTAAATAGATGTAGAGAAACATCTATTAAGAACACCACTACTCTTGGTGTGTTTTTGATTATATTTAGGGTTGTCGGGCTCTTGAAATGTAGTAAAACGTGGAGGGAAGAAGCGGAGCTGCAGGTGCAAAGTACAATGGAAATATGTAATATAAAAGATAATATACATGTCGCCTTATTTTCAGATTTTAGGACTGTACGTCCACGCCTAGTTTGACGAGGGTGGCTGACGTCACTTTTCTGCAGGGTAGGACAGTTAGTCCACGCTGATACCTGTGGACTAACTGTCCTTCTTTTCAAAACTGACCTGGCGTGCATTAGTTTTTCTACCTGCACTTATTCTTTATTCTGGTCAGTGATGCTTCCACTACATTCGCACAGCGTACTGCTAAAGCAGTAAATATTAACAACAGTTTACTCAAGCTACCACATATCTTAACGGGATTATATCTTAACGAATATCCATATTTCCATTATATTACTCTCTGATTAATTTGGAATATTGTCCTAATGATTCATAAACATCATACAGTATGTTTGTATTAGTTATTACTTATATTGGACCATCGTTTGTATAATAACTGTCTTTACCAGTAGACATCTATACATGGTTAGACATTCTTAAGTTAGAAATGGCGTAACTAACCGGACTTTATTATATGTATATAATTTCGTTTCATTCTTTTTGCAGCTGTCTTATGTAGTGTACTGAAAATTATTTATCAGATATAGAGTTTAGATTTCGAAACATCCATTCAAGTGCCTGCAGTGTGGTGTACGACGATCCCTTATCAACCCTCGCGTCAAAAGAAACCCGTGAGTCGGGTCAGTGTCAGTCCCAGGCCGGTACCGTGGGTACTTGTATTGTTTTTTTTTAAATGTCCATAAAATTGAACAAATTGACGATCGAACGGTCTGTGCCCCGAAAAAACAAAATTTTAACGTTATTTTCAAAATATGTGATCTCCAGGAAACGACCCCAAAGGAGATAACATGTTTTAATTGACTAGCAGTCTATAAGATCTTCGAAACGCACCAAAATTCTTAAATTGTATTTCTTTAAACCCTATTTAGTTTTATTCTCCTTTAAAATAAACCGGTTTTTTTTTTTAAGCGTTATTTAAAAAAGCGTTTTTAAAATTTTGGGGTTTAGTTAATAAAAAAGCACCTACACGTTAATGTTGCTTTATTTTCTCGAAACATATGGTACAAAAACAAACTTCTGAGAAGCCTACTTCTGTGCAAAAAAGTCAAAATAAACTATGCACGTTATGTTATAACTATATAAACAGTGTTATATAGTACCATTCCTTTGATGTCTGCATTACAGTACTCAACCATGCATACTCAATATTTACTATAAAGTGTACAGTTAAAAGTAGGATTTGTAATAAAAACTTTTAGTTTTTTCTATATCTAAAATATTTGTCTTACTTGTGCTCAATCAGTTGGTCGCAAAAAATATGTTGTTAAATAAGAAACGGTGTTTGTTTATTATCAAAGCTTTACTCTATGCTTTTCACGGACTAAATGTAAGGTAATTTATGATTGTTGCTACTATTAAAAACAATGTTTACACAGGACAATTGACTAAAGTTAAAACAGGCTCTTATACTATTATTATAAATGGTCTTGTTCCTCTTTACACTGATTTTTCTGTGCATTTCTTTTTTCTTTTTTTACGATATTTTTAATCAGTTGTTCTCCTCAGTCTCGGGAGCTGAAAAACATATTCAATAAACCAAAGATCCACCTATTAATCGTTACAGACATTCTTAAGTTAGAAATGGCGTAATCCCCCTAACCTGACCTTTATTTTGATGTATATCATTTTGTTTCATTTGTCTTTTTGGGCCAGGCTGTTCTTATGTAGTGTAACTGAAAACTATTTAGCAGATATAGAGTTTAGATCTCGAAAACATCCATTTCAAGTGCCCTGCAGGTGTGAGGTACGACGATCTTTATGTTCAACCCCTCGTCAAAAGAATCCCGTGAGTCGGACAGTGGGTCCCAGGCCGGGACCGCGGGACCCACTGTCCACCCCTTAAGAAGTAGGTAAGAAATGCTTCCGGCAGTTTTATGATGTGGGGACCTACAGTCCGTTTACCAATTTTAATAGTAGGCCAATTAGAATATTCAAATATGACAGACTTATTCGAATTAGTGAATATTTTACTACTCAAATACTCCATCACTAGGGAAACTTTTTCGCGCTGATTGAGAAAGTTCGGGCATGTGCATTCTTCTTTTTAAATCTAGAAGACCGATTATCGTATAAATACAGTAAATGTTTCAATATACAGTATTTTCGATCTTGTGCAGTACTTATCCATGAATTACGAGACTGTATTGTGTTGAAATCACACCTATAGAAATTAGAAGTAAACCTCCTTTGTAGCTTCGACAGGAACCTTCCTGGATTTCCGATTTCCGTTAAAAACCACTCCCCAATATCCGGCCGCGTGTCGCCTAGGTATTCTTACGTTATTGTCGCTCTCCTTCACACAAATGTTGCACATTTCCTGTCTTGGGTGCCATAATCAGGACCTAACTCATTTTGTTGATCATAACGGAAACATGTACAGTACACTGAGAACACAATCTGTTCTGTACTTTAGTTTTCAAAATTATTTTGATCATTTTTGTGTATTATTATGAATGTAATAAACATTATTTAGGTATCAAACATCTAGGATAAAATTAGATTACACATTAAGTAATCAGTTCAATATTTTTTGTTTAATAATAATTTATATAAGAAAATATTTTTAATATAAAGGAGAAAATTTTGAAAACATGTTTTTCATATCGATCTCTCCAAAACGTCATCACGGTGAAAACTCATAGGCAATTAGGCCTACTTGCAGGGCGAGTTTTAGGGATTTTGAATCTACCCTCAAATAGTATAAAAATGTACAAGTTTAGTCATAATATAGTAAACATAACGTAGTAGTCAGCATAAAATTTAAGATTGTTCCTTCTTAGCTTGTTTTAATAGAGAGCTGTGATCGCTATAAAACGTTAATGTTGTAACTATTACTCTTCGTTACAAATATATCTCGTAAGTGTAAAACTACGATATTTGATTAGGATTTTAATTCCTTTCTCTTTCATTATTAGTTTTAATAGAGAGCTGTGATCGCTATAAAAACGTTAATGTTGTAACTATTACTCTTCGTTACAAATATATCTCGTAAGTGTAAAACTACGATATTTGATTAGGATTTAATTCCTTTCTCTTTCATTATTAGTTTTAATAGAGAGCTGTGATCGCTATAAAACGTTAATGTTGTAACTATTACACTCTTCCGTTACAAATATATCTCGTAAGTGTAAAACTACGATATTTCATTAGGATTTAATTCCTTTCTCTTTCATTATTAGTTTTAATAGAGAGCTGTGATCGCTATAAAACATTAATGTTGTAACTATTACTCTTCGTTACAAATATATCTCGTAAGTGTAAAAACTACGATATTTGATTAGGATTTAATTCCTTTCTCTTTCATTATTAGTTTTAATAGAGAGCTGTGATCGCTATAAAACGTTAATGTTGTAACTATTACTCTTCGTTAACAAATATATCTCGTAAGTGTAAAACTACGATATTTGATTAGGATTTAATTCCTTTCTCTTTCATTATTAGTTTTAATAGAGAGCTGTGATCGCTATAAAACATTAATGTTGTAACTATTACTCTTCGTTACAAATATATCTCGTAAGTGTAAAACTACGATATTTGATTAGGATTTAATTCCTTTCTCTTTCAATTATTAGTTTTTAATAGAGAGCTGTGATCGCTATAAAAACGTTAATGTTGTAACTATTACTCTTCGTTACAAATATATCTCGTAAGTGTAAAACTACGATATTTCATTAGGATTTAATTCCTTTCTCTTTCATTATTAGTTTTAATAGAGAGCTGTGATCGCTATAAAACGTTAATGTTGTAAACTATTACTCTTCGTTACAAATATATCTCGTAAGTGTAAAAACTACGATATTTGATTAGGATTTAATTCCTTTCTCTTTCATTATTAGTTTTAATAGAGAGCTGTGATCGCTATAAAACATTAATGTTGTAACTATTACTCTTCGTTACAAATATATCTCGTAAGTGTAAAAACTACGATATTTGATTAGGATTTAATTCCTTTCTCTTTCATTATTAGTTTTAATAGAGAGCTGTGATCGCTATAAAACATTAATGTTGTAACTATTACTCTTCGTTACAAATATATCTCGTAAGTGTAAAACCTACGATATTTCATTAGGATTTAATTCCTTTCTCTTTCATTATTAGTTTTAATAGAGAGCTGTGATCGCTATAAAAACATTAATGTTGTAACTATTACTCTTCGTTACAAATATATCTCGTAAGTGTAAAACTACGATATTTCATTAGGATTTAATTCCTTTCTCTTTCATTATTAGTTTTAATAGAGAGCTGTGATCGCTATAAAACATTAATGTTGTAACTATTACTCTTCGTTACAAATATATCTCGTAAGTGTAAAACTACGATATTTCATTAGGATTTAATTCCTTTCTCTTTCATTATTAGTTTTAATAGAGAGCTGTGATCGCTATAAAACATTAATGTTGTAACTATTACTCTTCGTTACAAATATATCTCGTAAGTGTAAAACTACGATATTTGATTAGGATTTAATTCCTTTCTCTTTCATTATTAGTTTTAATAGAGAGCTGTGATCGCTATAAAACGTTAATGTTGTAACTATTACTCTTCGTTACAAATATATCTCGTAAGTGTAAAACTACGATATTTGATTAGGATTTAATTCCTTTCTCTTTCATTATTAGTTTTAATAGAGAGCTGTGATCGCTATAAAACGTTAATGTTGTAACTATTACTCTTCGTTACAAATATATCTCGTAAGTGTAAAACTACGATATTTGATTAGGATTTAATTCCTTTCTCTTTCATTATTAGTTTTTAATAGAGAGCTGTGATCGCTATAAAACATTAATGTTGTAACTATTACTCTTCGTTACAAATATATCTCGTAAGTGTAAAACTACGATATTTGATTAGGATTTAATTCCTTTCTCTTTCCATTATTAGTTTTAATAGAGAGCTGTGATCGCTATAAAACGTTAATGTTGTAACTATTACTCTTCGTTACAAATATATCTCGTAAGTGTAAAACTACGATATTTGATTAGGATTTAATTCCTTTCTCTTTCATTATTAGTTTTTAATAGAGAGCTGTGATCGCTATAAAACATTAATGTTGTAACTATTACTCTTCGTTACAAATATATCTCGTAAGTGTAAAACTACGATATTTGATTAGGATTTAATTCCTTTCTCTTTCATTATTAGTTTTAATAGAGAGCTGTGATCGCTATAAAACGTTAATGTTGTAACTATTACTCTTCGTTACAAATATATCTCGTAAGTGTAAAACTACGATATTTGATTAGGATTTAATTCCTTTCTCTTTCATTATTAGTTTTAATAGAGAGCTGTGATCGCTATAAAACGTTAATGTTGTAACTATTACTCTTCGTTACAAATATATCTCGTAAGTGTAAAACTACGATATTTGATTAGGATTTAATTCCTTTCTCTTTCATTATTAGTTTTAATAGAGAGCTGTGATCGCTATAAAACGTTAATGTTGTAACTATTACTCTTCGTTACAAATATATCTCGTAAGTGTAAAACTACGATATTTCATTAGGATTTAATTCCTTTCTCTTTCATTATTAGTTTTAATAGAGAGCTGTGATCGCTATAAAAACATTAATGTTGTAACTATTACTCTCGTTCGATACATATATATCTCGTAAGTGTAAAACTACGATATTTGATTAGGATTTAATTCCTTTCTCTTTCATTTATTAGTTTTAGAGAGAGCTGTGATCGCTATAAAACGATGTTGTAACTATTACTCTTCGTTACAAATTATCTCGTAAAACTACGATTATTAGGATTTAATTCCTTTCTCTTTCATTATTAGTTTTAATAGAGAGCTGTGATCGCTATAAAACGTTAATGTTGTAACTATTACTCTTCGTTACAAATATATCTCGTAAGTGTAAAACTACGATATTTCATTAGGATTTAATTCCTTTCTCTTTCATTATTAGTTTTAATAGAGAGCTGTGATCGCTATAAAACATTAATGTTGTAACTATTACTCTTCGTTACAAATATATCTCGTAAGTGTAAAACTACGATATTTCATTAGGATTTAATTCCTTTCTCTTTCATTATTAGTTTTAATAGAGAGCTGTGATCGCTATAAAACATTAATGTTGTAACTATTACTCTTCGTTACAAATATATCTCGTAAGTGTAAAACTACGATATTTCATTAGGATTTAATTCCTTTCTCTTTCATTATTAGTTTTAATAGAGAGCTGTGATCGCTATAAAACGTTAATGTTGTAACTATTACTCTTCGTTACAAATATATCTCGTAAGTGTAAAACTACGATATTTCATTAGGATTTAATTCCTTTCTCTTTCATTATTAGTTTTAATAGAGAGCTGTGATCGCTATAAAAACGTTAATGTTGTAACTATTACTCTTCGTTACAAATATATCTCGTAAGTGTAAAACTACGATATTTGATTAGGATTTAATTCCTTTCTCTTTCATTATTAGTTTTTAATAGAGAGCTGTGATCGCTATAAAACGTTAATGTTGTAACTATTACTCTTCGTTACAAATATATCTCGTAAGTGTAAAACTACGATATTTGATTAGGATTTAATTCCTTTCTCTTTCATTATTAGTTTTAATAGAGAGCTGTGATCGCTATAAAACGTTAATGTTGTAACTATTACTCTTCGTTACAAATATATCTCGTAAGTGTAAAAACTACGATATTTGATTAGGATTTAATTCCTTTCTCTTTCATTATTAGTTTTAATAGAGAGCTGTGATCGCTATAAAACATTAATGTTGTAACTATTACTCTTCGTTACAAATATATCTCGTAAGTGTAAAACTACGATATTTCATTAGGATTTAATTCCTTTCTCTTTCATTATTAGTTTTTAATAGAGAGCTGTGATCGCTATAAAACGTTAATGTTGTAACTATTACTCTTCGTTACAAATATATCTCGTAAGTGTAAAACTACGATATTTCATTAGGATTTAATTCCTTTCTCTTTCATTATTAGTTTTAATAGAGAGCTGTGATCGCTATAAAACATTAATGTTGTAAACTATTACTCTTCGTTACAAATATATCTCGTAAGTGTAAAACTACGATATTTGATTAGGATTTAATTCCTTTCTCTTTCATTATTAGTTTTAATAGAGAGCTGTGATCGCTATAAAACGTTAATGTTGTAACTATTACTCTTCGTTACAAATATATCTCGTAAGTGTAAAACTACGATATTTGATTAGGATTTAATTCCTTTCTCTTTCATTATTAGTTTTAATAGAGAGCTGTGATCGCTATAAAACGTTAATGTTGTAACTATTACTCTTCGTTACAAATATATCTCGTAAGTGTAAAACTACGATATTTGATTAGGATTTAATTCCTTTCTCTTTCATTATTAGTTTTAATAGAGAGCTGTGATCGCTATAAAACGTTAATGTTGTAACTATTACTCTTCGTTACAAATATATCTCGTAAGTGTAAAACTACGATATTTGATTAGGATTTAATTCCTTTCTCTTTCATTATTAGTTTTAATAGAGAGCTGTGAGATCGCTATATAAAACGTTTAATGTTGTAACTATTACTCTTCGTTACAAATATATCTCGTAAGTGTAAAACTACGATATTTGATTAGGATTTAATTCCTTTCTCTTTCATTATTAGTTTTAATAGAGAGCTGTGATCGCTATAAAACGTTAATGTTGTAACTATTACTCTTCGTTACAAATATATCTCGTAAGTGTAAAACTACGATATTTCATTAGGATTTAATTCCCTTTTCTCTTTCATTATTAGTTTTAATAGAGAGCTGTGATCGCTATAAAACATTAATGTTGTAACTATTACTCTTCGTTACAAATATATCTCGTAAGTGTAAAACTACGATATTTGATTAGGATTTAATTCCTTTCTCTTTCATTATTAGTTTTAATAGAGAGCTGTGATCGCTATAAAACATTAATGTTGTAACTATTACTCTTCGTTACAAATATATCTCGTAAGTGTAAAACTACGATATTTGATTAGGATTTAATTCCTTTCTCTTTCATTATTAGTTTTAATAGAGAGCTGTGATCGCTATAAAACGTTAATGTTGTAAACTATTACTCTTCGTTACAAATATATCTCGTAAGTGTAAAACTACGATATTTGATTAGGATTTAATTCCTTTCTCTTTCATTAATTAGTTTTAATAGAGAGCTGTGATCGCTATAAAACGTTAATGTTGTAACTATTTACTCTTCGTTACAAATATATCTCGTTAAGTGTAAAACTACGATATTTGATTAGGATTTAATTCCTTTCTCTTTCATTATTATTTTTAATAGAGAGCTGTGATCGCTATAAAACGTTAATGTTGTAACTATTACTCTTCGTTACAAATATATCTCGTAAGTGTAAAACTACGATATTTGATTAGGATTTAATTCCTTTCTCTTTCATTATTAGTTTTAATAGAGAGCTGTGATCGCTATAAAACGTTAATGTTGTAACTATTACTCTTCGTTACAAATATATCTCGTAAGTGTAAAACTACGATATTTGATTAGGATTTAATTCCTTTCTCTTTCATTATTAGTTTTAATAGAGACCTGTGATCGCTATAAAAACATTAATGTTGTAACTATTACTCTTCGTTACAAATATATCTCGTAAGTGTAAAACTACGATATTTCATTAGGATTTAATTCCTTTCTCTTTCATTATTAGTTTTAATAGAGAGCTGTGATCGCTATAAAACATTAATGTTGTAACTATTACTCTTCGTTACAAATATATCTCGTAAGTGTAAAACTACGATATTTGATTAGGATTTAATTCCTTTCTCTTTCATTATTAGTTTTAATAGAGAGCTGTGATCGCTATAAAACGTTAATGTTGTAACTATTACTCTTCGTTACAAATATATCTCGTAAGTGTAAAACTACGATATTTGATTAGGATTTAATTCCTTTCTCTTTCATTATTAGTTTTAATAGAGAGCTGTGATCCCTATAAAACGTTAATGTTGTAACTATTACTCTTCGTTACAAATATATCTCGTAAGTGTAAAAACTACGATATTTGATTAGGATTTAATTCCTTTCTCTTTCATTATTATTTTTAATAGAGAGCTGTGATCGCTATAAAACGTTAATGTTGTAACTATTACTCTTCGTTACAAATATATCTCGTAAGTGTAAAACTACGATATTTGATTAGGATTTAATTCCTTTCTCTTTCATTATTAGTTTTTAATAGAGAGCTGTGATCGCTATAAAAACGTTAATGTTGTAACTATTACTCTTCGTTACAAATATATCTCGTAAGTGTAAAACTACGATATTTGATTAGGATTTAATTCCTTTCTCTTTAATTATTAGTTTTAATAGAGAGCTGTGATCGCTATAAAACATTAATGTTGTAACTATTACTCTTCGTTACAAATATATCTCGTAAGTGTAAAACTACGATATTTGATTAGGATTTAATTCCTTTCTCTTTCATTATTAGTTTTAGAATGAATTGTAAGAAATACTGCCTACACCTGAAATTAATAAATAAAAAACTATTTATAAATTCGTAAATTTCAATAGCTTAAAATATTTAAAAGTAAAACATTAGGCGATGTGTCATGAAGTAATTAAGTAAGTAATTATTTGATATTGACTTCTATAATGCTTTGAAGTTCTAAACTTGAATTTCCTTTTAAAACTTTATAGGAGACAAAACTTCAAACCGAATCACTTTAAGTGTGGCTATAACAGTGCTTTAGACTTACAGTACAAACACACTAGACAACACGTTATCCCTTATTCAATCTTAATGACGCCCAATATTGAATCTAATTGTCTTATAATAATACTATTAATAAATTGTGTAAATCAAAGGAACCGTCTACGTGTGATGTGAAAAGACGTTTTGTAAAATAATAATATTTTTTAGATTTATCACTTTGAGTTTCGAAGTTAGCTGTGAGTGTTCTTTGCCTATCCGCAAACCACAGCCAGTTCTCATATATAAAATTGTGTATAAATTAAACTTTAAATACTTAAAACAAGTTTAAACATACACCAGACTTGGAGTCAGCGTTCGCCCCTTGGTCCGAAGAGTGACTCCCAGTGGACCAGCGGTTCCCAAACTGGGGGGCGCGCCCCCCTGGGGGGGCGTGGAGAAAGTCCAGGGGGGGCGTGACACCCAAATGAAATAAATAAAAAAAAAATTACAAAAATAATTTCCTTATAATAATACTCCCCTCCCGCCATCCATGACCCCCACCACCCGTTACCTCCATTTGGCCTTGGCGTGAGTGCGAGTGTCCCTCCACCCCTACCACGCCCGCCTACCACTACTCCCACCGCATCTTCAATCCAATGTCAATAACCTTGCACTTTGTTCAGTGCTTGCGTTGTAACTAGTCCGTTCGCCAGTCCGTTGTGCCAACAGTGCTTTCCGTGAATTATCGTCAGCGTGTTTGCTGTATTGTGGGGTGTTTCTGTAATTGCTGCGACGTTTGAATTGGAGTAATTGTTTTTGTGTTGTGTGAGTTCTGTGTGAAGCTGAATCAGAGAAGATGAACACGGCAAAGAAACGCAAGTATATTGACGATTATATTCAATATGGGTTTGTTTCCTTGCTTAAAGATAATGTGGATCACCCTCAGTGCGTTATTTGCTATGAGGTATTAAGCAATGACGCGATGAGGCCTAATCGTCTTCTGAGACATTTGTCAACCAAACATGCCTCTTTAAAGGACAAACCTAAAGAGTTTTTCGCTGCAAAATCTAAGAATTTAAAGCGCATGAAGTTAGATAGCACTGGATCTGCTGCTCAGTCATCTCTAAAAGTGCTTGAAGCTTCATATGAATTATCTCTTATTATTGCTAAGGAAAAGAAAAGTCACACTATTGGTGTGAAAACGCTTGTTAAAACCGTGCATTTTTAAAAGCAGCCGATGTTGTCCTTGGAACTGATAGTAGGCAAAAGCTATCACACATACCACTTTCAGACAACACCGTAAAACGCCGCATTGATGATATGGCCAAGAACATTAAAAACCAGGTGGTTGATGCAATAAAAAAATCACCGTTTTTTGCTATCCAGCTTGACGAGAGTACAGACATAGCACAATGCTCTCTTTTGCTTGTATATGTTCGTTACATTGAAAATGAAAGAATGAAGGATGAACTGATGTTTTCTACTGAGCCGTTGACCACTACTAAAGCTGTAGATGTGATGGAAGCAGTATCAGACTTTTTTAAGAAACACGAACTTTCTTGGCAAAAACTTATTGGTGTATGCACAGATGGTGCTCCTTCAATGCTGGGTTCTCGTTCAGGCTTTGTGCAGTTGGTCAAAGAGAAGAATGCTGATGTGGTTGGGATTCATTGTTTTATTCACCGCCAAGCCTTGGCAGCAAAAACTCTTCCTAACGAACTCAATGCTGTTTTAAAGCTTTGTATTAAAGTAGTCAACTACGTTAAGAACAGTGCATTAAATACTCGCCTGTTTAAAATTCTGTGTGAAGATTTAGGAAGTGATCACAAAACGCTGCTATTTCATACAGAAGTACGATGGCTATCAAAAGGCAATATGTTGGGAAGACTATTTGAACTCCGTGATGAAGTGATAACGTTTTTGGCACAGCAGAAACAAAACGAGCTTAGTGCAGAGTTCAAAAAAAAAAAACCCTGGAACCAAGTGATTTTGGCTTATTTTATCAGACTTTTTTGACACGTTAAATAACCTACACTTGAGACTGCAAGGTGCAGACTCAAATATAGTAACACATCGGGATGCCATCAAGATGTACGTTGAGAAACTACAACTTTGGATACGTAAAGTGTCAATGAACCCCAGCAACTATTCAAGTTTCAGCAAAGTAGTGTCAGTCTCTTCTGAGTATGTGAAGTATGAAGTATGTTTTGAGGACGTTTTTGAAGGACCGCTTTTGAAAAACTTGATAATTGACCATTTGAAGAACCTCAAGGAGGAGTTCAGCAGGTACTTTCCTAACTTGTCAGAGGAGTTGTACAAACTATCAACTGACCCGTTCAACATGGACATACAGTTGCTGCCAGAAGAGTTGCAAGAGGAGGGAATAGAAATAAAAAATGACTCTGCTGCAAGATACGATTTTGACAAAATGGACAAGCCCTCATTTTGGTTAAAGTACTTAAAAGTTTACCCCAGTGTTTCAGGAAAGCTGTTCGGATGTACTTGCCTTTTTCAACAACATACATGTGCGAAAAAGCGTTTTCAACTCTTGTGGCGATCAAAACCAAGTACCGCAACAAACTTGATGTCGAAAGTGACCTACGCTGTGCTTTGTCTGAAACTCAACCCAGGATCTGTCAGCTTATCCAGAACATGCAAGCGCACCCATCTCACTAAATTACATTTTATGTTTTGTTTTTGTAAGTAGGTAGGCCTATTGTTTCACCTTCCTTAAATTGAAAATGTATCTGTGTTACAATGTTAAATTTTGTATCAGTTATTATATTCGTTTTTCATGTAATACTTGTTTAAATTTTCACCATACGTACAATTATTGATATGTGTAGGGGGGCGTGGGGGGGTCTCCAAATAACCAGAGGGGGCGTGGTACAAAAAAGTTTGGGAACCCCTGCAGTAGACGATATAATCGTAGTTAAGATGAAGTTTCACACCGACTTACAACCGTTCGTTATCAACTGCTGGGAGACTATCCGTGTAAAACTCAGCCATAGTTTTAAGGATATGGATAATTTTGTATAGAGCAAAAATATGTATAGGCCACTAAACTGTAAATTGTAAATCTTTACAATCAATAAATTTATTAGATATGTCTTTGCACATCTTCTGTATACGAGTTGATAAAACAGAGTTCACTTGCACCTGAAAAAACTAGTCAATCAACAAAAACTGAATTATGTAATGAGAAATATTTACTGATTTTCTAGTGGTAGAAGGTATTCCCTCTGTTTCAGGGCACCAGGTTACGAGTGTTTGTTCTGTAAAGTAGTAAACTGCATACTATAGTATGCAGTTTACTATAGTACTGTTATAGCATGCTATAGCACTGTTACCCAGGTACGTCCCAAATTCTAAGATAGGTACTATGTATTTTTAAAAGTAGTTTAAAATCGATAGATACTTAACATACGATCAAGAAGAGAGCAATAGAAATATTTGAACTAACTAACATACATGGCATCCATGCCCCGTCCATTGCATTTTTACTAGTAATCCCAGGCATCAAACAAAAGGAAATCACTTTCATAAAGATGCCGGGTTTTTCGGACATTTTAACGGGTCCCGGGATAACCCCGCCACAGTTGTACAGAGGCGGGAGGCGGGACAATGATCGGGCCCGGCCGATTACTTTTCCGTGGCCCGCGAAAGTTGAGTACGGTCCTGACTACATGTATTATAACTAGATAGGTATATTTCAGAATACTTTAATATTATCAACTCCCTGTGACTTCAACGCAACAAAGTAACTTCATCACATACATTCATGAGTTACAAAAAAGTTGTATATCATTAACATTCCCAAAATACAAACCAGAGGTACTTTTCGACACACAAAAATCGGGTCGGGAGTCGGTGTGAACCATTTTGTAATGGTAGTAAAGCTAGAGTTTTCACCCAAACTTGAAACCTCAAGGTCAAATCATTCGGCAATTATCGTACGTACTGACAGACAGAATTGGATATCGTCATCAGAAACTAGTGGTGGGCATAAATAACCATGCAACTCTTGATTTAACAGTTTGGTATTTTTGTCCAAAATGACTTAATAAATAAATTTCATTTTAAAATTACTAATAAAAACGCACTTATGATGCAGATTATATATTACACATTTACTATACATTACAAATTGTTTACCTTTTTTATCTTGTGTAAATAAAACCATCAGCGATCACAAATAGATTCCAAACATATGAACTCCAGTATTTTTAACGTAAGCGGTCGCGCCACGTCCAAGTACATGACACAACCGGTCGGCAACATTATGTAAATGGCATTGCATTCATTAAATGACTGCATGTGGCGCAGTGCGTTCGCATTGGGGAAAGGCGGACACATGTTACAAAACACGTCTGTAATATATTACACTCAACGGGCCCATTCTGAAATAGCAGTGGACTTTGTGTTATTGACTCAATAGAAAACTATGTTGTTGGCCAACTGTTGACATGTAGTAGTGTGCATGGACTGTTGTTAGCCAACTGTTGACAAGCAGTAGAGTGTATAGATTGTTGTGTTGTTGGCTAACTGTTGACATGTAGTAGTGTGTACAGACTGTTGTTAGCCAACTGTTGACAAGCAGTAGAGTGTATAGACTGTTGTGTTGTTGGCCAACTGTTGACATATAGTAGTGTGCATGGACTGTTGTTAGCCAACTGTTGACAAGCGGTAGAGTGTATAGACTGTTGTGTTGTTGGCTAACTGTTGACATGTAGTAGTGTGTATATATTGTTGTGTTGTTGGCCAACTGTTGACATGTAGTAGTGTGCATGGACTGTTGTGTTGTTGGCAAACTGTTGATATCTGGTAGTGTGTATAGACTGTTGTGTTGTTGGCTAACTGTTGACATGTAGTAGTGCATATAGACTGTTGTTTGCCAACTGTTGACAAGCAGTAGAGTGTATAGACTGTTGTGTTGTTGGCTAACTGTTGACATCTGGTAGTGTGTATAGACTGTTGTGTTGTTGGCCAACTGTTGACATCTGGTAGTGTGTATAGACTGTTGTGTTGTTGGTCAACTGTTGACATGTAGTAGTGTGTATAGACTGTTGTGTTGTTGGCAAACTGTTGATATCTGGTAGTGTGTATAGACTGTTGTGTTGTTGGCTAACTGTTGACATGTAGTAGTGCATATAGACTGTTGTTTGCCAACTGTTGACAAGCAGTAGAGTGTATAGACTGTTGTGTTGTTGGCTAACTGTTGACATCTGGTAGAGTGTATAGACTGTTGTGTTGTTGGCCAACTGTTGATATCTGGTAGTGTGTATAGACTGTTGTGTTGTTGGCCAACTGTTGACATCTGGTAGTGTGTATAGACTGTTGTGTTGTTGGCTAACTGTTGACATGTAGTAGTGTGTATAGACTGCTGTGTTGTTGGCTAACTGTTGATATCTGGTAGTGTGTATAGACTGTTGTGTTGTTGGCCAACTGTTGACATCTGGTAGTGTGTATAGACTGTTGTGTTGTTGGCTAACTGTTGACATGTAGTAGTGTGTATAGACTGTTGTGTTATTATTCTATTAGGTAACGGTAAGTTCGTTAATGTTTTGGTAATTGTTAGATTCTACAAAAGATATTTCATGAAGAGTTGAAAATACTTGTTACTAAGGACTAGAAAAAAGGATATTCAAGATTTGCATTACAATCAGCGTAAGACTAGGTGGTAACAAGAGGATTTACGTCGCTAAAAACTTTATTCCATGTATTTTAATGTATTTATTTTAACACTTTTTCTTATCCCATAATTAAATCGTTTTTAAACTGCAAAGTTTTAAAAAATAATCAAATTACATTTGGGTACTATCTTAAAAACTACAAACCACATTTTATTACATGTTTTTGTTCTCAGAGAAGCCAAAAGACTAGTACCCAAAGAAAACTCAATTGAAAATATGCTATATCAATGTTATAATTTAGCATTGGTTCAATAAACTAGTTATTATGTAAGAGATTGCGTGAAGATAGGACTATTTGTAAAAGAAATTAGTCCGAACGACCACCGTAACTGCTATACAAGTATTTATAAATGCATTAAACCCAAAATATTGTTCAAATTTAATTATCAACATCAGTAGTAAAACAATATACTATTCCCATACATGTTTTGCGACAATTTGGTTGATTTGAACGCCTGAAACTGTATTACAAGATTTGAAGATAGAAAACCGAATTTTAATTTTTGACAAATGCAGCATCTTTTTCTTGTTTTCATATTATGCATTTTCCAAACATTCATGCCAAAGACAGACTAGTTTCAGACAGAATTTTTTAGATTTTGGACTACACTCTACCACATTAAGATTGTTTTATTTAAATATACAAACTGTTCCATTAAATAAGCTATTTTGTATATTTCCTTGTCAATATTATAACTAAAAATTTATGTGATTTGGCATTACTTAAATAACAGGTAACTGTTACACCTTATGTATATGAAAAAACCAGTTATTTTACTCTTTCCTTATACATGGCTAATATCCCTGGACAGTATTTTCCTAACAGCAGTTACTACATTGAAAAGATGTACAACCGAGTTATAGATATATGACGGAATTAAAAAAACGTGATTAAATGGACCGTAATTGAGAATGTCAACGCTTTTGTTTTCATGTGCAACCATGTTCTTGTTGAATTTCATCCGATTTATTTCTAGGTCACACCGTGTCAGAACATTGTTAAAACCAATTAATTATACCTTAAGATACTTCATCTTAATTGCAGAGAACCCTTTTTCATGTAATAGATGTTAAACTGAATCATTAATAAATTGTGTTAGCACCGGAAGCCATAGATAGGTAATAGTTACTATATACAGGTCGCGTAAGTAGAATATATATTGTGTTCATGTAATAGATGTTAAACTGAATCATTAATAAATTGTGTTAGCACCGGAAGCCATAGATAGGTAATAGTTACTATATACAGGTCGCGTAAGTAGAATATATATATTGTGTTCATGTTGATAATTTTCGAGAAATAAATCTCACTGTAAATTGAAGGTTATAAGTATTATAATACTGTTACAAGTGTGTAAACTTAGATAGTTTAAAACTATTTAAATTTGTTATTCTTTTGAAAACCTAACAGTCTTGTCTTTTACATCACTAACTTTTAACATCACGATTGTCTGAAAGGTAACATCATTATTTAAAATTAAAGTTTTAAACTTATATTTATTCACTCTAATAACAAGAGCATGTTACTATTATCAATATTAGCTGTGTTTGAAATATGCTGAGATGATCATGTCTCTGTAAGCCAATCACTGCCAGCTTGAGTCTCGTTACACAGCCAATGTTTAGCCAGTAATAATCAACGAGGTCTTTATAATTAACGAGGACTGAGTTTATCCGCTTGTCTCGCAGCGACTATTTTTAAAGTCATCGTTTAAAAAAAACAAAAAACAAAACAAAACTATTCAGTTTTTACTAGCCTTTTTCCAACATATATTTATATGATTATGTAGATTACAATTTAATGAGTTTGTAAAAATATATATTTTATATACTGTAAATGTTAAACACAAATAAGTACATAAAATAAACAATTCCATAAGAGAAAACAAATTGAGTTTTTTATGACTTCGCGGCGAATTTTAGGGAATTTTGTAAACAGTCCATTGAAAACGATTGATTATAATAACGTGAGTTTATTCAAGATGGATATAAATTAAACTTAAGAAAATGACAAGCTTTTATTATTTATGGCATTTTTAACTAAAAACTGTTTTATATATATATATATATATATATATATATATATATATATATATATATATATATATATATAAGTAGATATAAACATGCCGATTCTGGCGCACTTTTGGGACAGTCAGAAAATCAACGTAAAATACTGTTTAAAGGACAATAAACGAATCTGTAACTCACGAATGGAAAATAACCGAATCTATAGCTGTTTTACTGTTTAATGTTTGCTTCTACATTTATAAGCTGTTTTAATGAAAAAATCCAGAAATCTCAATGAAAAATCTATAAACGGAAATAATGAAATTTGCTAACATTCGCTCAACAGAAAATAAGACGATTTTTACTGAATTTCTTTAATATCGTTCTTAATCACATCATAGGCTAAAAATTTCTCAGAAACCACAACCACATAACAAATCGCGTTTGTAACAGCATTTTGAAAATCCATATTGATAATTATATCGTTCTTTGAACTAGAAATATTTGTCAAACTCTTTGTTGTATCAATGACATAAATGGGTCTATTTGCTATAAATTCTTTGGGGTTGTAATACATTTCCATATTTTTGTAGTAAACTTTCTTAAAATCTTGATACATCTGATACATGATTCTGAAAAGACCACCGGAAATGTTTAAATTTTGTAATTCATCTGGATAATAAGAACCATTCAATTTTACTCTGATATTTTTCACATTCAAACTATCGAACTTTGAAGGATTTTTTTTCTTGATTATTCTGTCTATCTGTTTGAAAACCAATGATAACGAACTTGGGATTGAAGATATTTCTATAAATATTTGTGATATCGAACGAATAAGTTGTTCCGGAAATACCTTTTTGCTCAATACATTGCCAATCTAGAAAATTAAACGTGATGTTTTGAGATTTTATAATTTCATCAATCAACTGAATTTTACTCGTGGTTTTGTAATCAATCATCGGAACTCTAATGAAAAAACTCGTTAATTGTAATTTTTGCCATCAACAGGCATAACATTTCCAGTTGCAGTCTTCAGAATCACATCATCGTCTTCTGCTCTTATAAAACTTAGATAAAATCCTCCTTTATAGATCGGAATAGTAACATTTTCAAAAAATCCTAAGCCGAAATGTGCTAAATCACCGACCGCTTCAAATTGTCCAAATTTAAAAGTTGATTCAAAACTGTTTGAAAATACATCACTTTTGGAATAACAAATAGTTCCTTTAATTGTGCTTAATTGGCCACAGTTTTCGACTTCTTCTATCAATTTATTGTGTTTTCTTACTTCAATCTTAGAAAATAAAAACGGTATAAAATTATCGATTAATCTAACATTATCAGTTCCAAGATATGCTTGACCATCTTGTTTTGTTAAAGTTCCAGAAATATAAAACTGGAAGTTAGACGAGCAAAAGTTATCTCCAAAATCAATATTAAACTCAGTTCTTTTATTCGGTTCATTCAAATGTTGTTTACTAATTGGATAGAAATTTTTAAACTCCGCCCTTTCAATATCACTAGCATACTTTCTGTAGTCCACCATTTAATAAGAGAAAATTTAGAAATTTTAAACATCATGTATAAGAAAGATATCATTTTTTCATCGATCTAATGTACGTTTTTATAAGAAAAGATATAAATTTTAGTAAAATAATTATAAAGATTAGAGTCATTTTTAATGATCTACTTCGTCATATTCAGGATTCTCTTCCTTAAATTTTGCAATTTCGGCCACATATTTCAATAAAATCTGCACAGGATAGTAACCGCTATCTATAATATTGTTCCAATCAACTGTATCTTTATTTTCATCCAAAAACTTTAGACTCAAGTGTTGATAGAGACAAAGAACAGACATATGATCTTTTAATTGATAATGTATATTTTCTTGAATGAACTCTGATGATAAACTTTGATATTTAGCAATGTTATACCAATTCAATTTGTTTACGTATAATCTCATCATATCTTCGGATAATTCATATTTTTGAGAAATATCATCCCAATGTTCTTTTTTCAAATCTCTTTCGTGTTGCATTATAAAAAGATCGAAAGCACTGTAATGTCCCGCCATCTCTATTTATTAAGAAAAAATTTCAAGTTTTTATAAATTGGCTCTTTTTAGTGTTACATTCAGCACATTTTCCAGAAACTCTTTTAACTCCATTGATATTTGCATAGTATTTTATATCATTTGTTGCAGTTTTTTCTTTACATCTCACACAATATATGAGCGCCATTTATTTAGGGAAAATTAGTCATCTTAGCCGCCTAATCTATTAAATCTGTTATCAATATTTTCCAAAATTATATTAAGATTTTCCTCGAACTTATTAATTTTTTCTTCTAATTTTTGAAATTTGACAGCATTAGAATCATTGTATTCAACAAATTTATGACCAATATTCTCAAAAGTTTTCGTAGCATCTAAACTAAACTTATCAAAAGACTCTTTAAAATTAGTAAGTTTTTCATTAATTTCACCAACATCGTCTACTGATCTTCTATTTTCTGACTTCTAACTTGTCATAGACTTCTGTTGTAAAATCTTTAACATGCTGTTTATGATTCTCATAATTTTGTTTTAATTCATTAAAACATTTTAATAGGATCTTCTAATTGAATCATTACAACAACATCAAATGGATTAATTCCTTTACTAACACTGCTAATTCTTTTTCCTTTAAAATCTAAGGCATTTTTAACATTCGGATCATGTAAATCAACAATATCGATGTTTTCTGATAATTTTAGAGGTTTTAAAATTTGTTCTTTAACAACAACATCATGTTTGTCAATACCAGGTCGAACACCGACAATTCTTTTCTTATTAGCCAAACTAACATAATTCTTTTCAACTTTGATCGCTTCAGTAATTTTATCAGCTTTTTCGATATGAGACATTAAATTGGTAAATATTTTTTTTGCACCATCTTCAAATTCTTTTTTCAATGTTTTTATTTTATCAGCAACTTCATTTGAACTCATGAAATTTGCAAGTTTGTTATCATATTCTGCTTTAAAATCTTCAATCTCGACAGCAAACATATCTGAATCTGGAAGGTTTTGTAATAAATTTTCTAACTTGTTATCAAATTCATTTCTCAAACTATCAAAATTGAAACTATTATCTACATTTTGAATAATTTGTGTTCCAAATACGTCAAAAATATTTTGCGAATCCATATTTATTAAGTAATAATTTGTTAACAACTTCTTTAAAATCTTTACCATTACTCAGTTCATTCAAAACAAAAACACACAAATGTCCACAAATTGGGGGATCTTTATAGTCTTGAATCTGAGAGTCATTGTAGTAGACGCTTGATTTTTTCAAATATTTAATCAATTCTATAGGTGGTTTGTCCTCAATTCTTCCATACGAATCAAAATAACATGCATTCTTATCATTTTTATAATAACAAATCCAATGCGTTCCACTTCCCATAATCGAGTCTAAATTCACAATTCCACATTCAAATTTCTTAACTTTTTCAGGTAATGTATCTCTCATGAAGATTCCTCTAAAATGTTTAATATTTTTGCAGATTTCTTCCAATTCCCCGAATGTTAAAGGTTTAAATTTTTTTTTCAATGTTTGATTTCACGTAATTCAAAGTTTTTTTCATCTAATCCAGATCCTGTAACATCTTCCAACTCTTTATCTAACCAATTTAAAATGTTTCGAACAATAGGAATCACATCCTTTTTAACGATTGGAGCAGCTTTACGAACATAAGGAACAACATTTTTAACAACTGGAATATTTTCTCCAAAATCTAATAAATCTTTCAAAAGTCCACCATTTTTAAGTTCTTTCAACTGATTATAAGAAAATTCTATTCTGGTTCCTTTATTGTTTTTCTTATGTTTTTCGAGTTTATTGTATTGTCTATTTGTTAAAAATATCTTATCTTCGCCATTTTTTAGTTGATCTATTTTAAATTGAATACTAACGGGTATTTTCTTCTTAAAAGCGGATTTTATTTTTTCTTTCTGATTTTTGCTGAAGTTTACGTTCACCTCCATTTATATAGTTAAAATTTCAAGTTCTCTTCGATTCCCATTCCTAGTTTTCTCTTCAAAAACATTGCTCCAGCTGTTGGAAGCGCAACAAATCTTTCACCTAAACTAGCATAAAAATCTATCCATTGCCTTATCTTGCAAAACTTTATCTGCGATATGTCTGGAATTTGTGTCTCTATGTTTTGCATAAAAAAATATCGTGTTCCATAGCAGCTTGATCTAATTTATTTATACCAGTATCTCCTCTTTTTAGTCTTTTTTCGAGTTTTGTGCCAGGCCCCAGATACTGATAAGTTGGTACGTGTAATTCAAAAGGTAAATTGTTGATAAAATCATTCAAAAGTCCACTACCCTCAATCATAGATGAACTTATTGCCGGCAAAACTCGTTTTAAATATTTAATTCCATCAGGTTTTTCAATCATTTCATCCAGTTTGTTCGAAATAAAATCCTTAATCGCTTTCTTTTCATTCAAAAAATTGTTATTTCCAGCCTTCTCTTGAGCATAAATATAATTAATAATTCCATCGAGTTTTGTCAAATCGTCGATTATATCTGTATTCAATCTTATTATCACTGTATTTTCTCACACCTGATCCTTCGATTCTTTTTTCCCAAATTGGTTTAATCAAATTGAGATATTTTTTACCTTTTACTTGACTTTGGTTTCTTAGTTGATGGATCATTATTTTTGTAAATTGAGTCAGATTCCCATAAAATTTCTGTATACTTTTTCAAATCTTCTTCAGAATATAAATTATCTTTTGGAGCGTTATGGTCTGTTAATAATCTCCATAAACCTTGAGTTCCTTCATATGTTTTTTTCATTAATAATGATATCATTATGCTCAAAATTAACGGGTAAATTTCCAATCATAAAACTTTTCTTTTTTTTATCCCAATACAAACCAAATTTATCATCTTTTACTCTAGGAAGGAATTTTTTACCAATTTTACCAATTATTATATCCGTTGTTCCAGGACTTATTGGTTCAACTATGGTAGAGTCTTCAATGATTCTAGGTCTAAATGGTGTTGAAGATGGTAATTTTGGCAATTCAAACTCAGATTCTGGTATCGAAATATCAGCAAATTGTCGTACAACTGGAACCAAATTCATTAAATTTTGATTATCGCTTAAAACATTTTCAATTTTGCCCTCAACATTTTTTATTGCAGAAGTTACAGGTTGATTAATTTTTTGAATAAGTTCTTGTTCTTCTTCATCCATTCGAATCTGTTCTTTAAATTCTTTGATTAATTTCTTTTCTATTTGGTCAAGTTTTTTTGCTTCTTCTGAAGTTACGTTCGCCATTTATTTAGGAAAATTTTGAAACGTGGAACGTAAAACGTGAACGTAGAACGTAAAAAACGTGAACGTGGAACGTAAAAACGTGAACGTGGAACGTAAAAACGTGAACGTGGAACGTAAAACGTGAACGAGAACGTGAACGAGAACGTGAACGTGGAACGTAAAAAAACGTGAACGTGGAACGTAAAACGTGAACGAGAACGTGAACGAGAACGTGAACACGAAACGTGAACGAGAACGTGAACACGAAACGTGAAACGTAAACACGAACGTGAAACATGAACGTGAAACATGAACGTGAACGTGGAACGTGAACGTGGAACGTGAACAGATTTACCGTTTTTCTGTTATTTTCATAATGTAAATAAAAATTAAAGATAATATAAAAATAATTGTAACAAATATTTTATCAAGTAGATTTGTCAGACCACTGAGCAGCATTTATATTAGAAAATTTATTCAGATATTTACCATTTTTAGGCTTCAAAGTTAGATTAATAGTTAAAAATCCGTAGTCTTCCTTCCAAATTTTATCACATAACTCAATAAAGTGGTTAAAACTCATATCAGATCCCACATAATTGTTATAAATCTTTCTCGAATAGTGATCATCTTGCTTAAAAATACACAACATATTCAGGTTATTTCTTATAACTTGTTTATCAACCTTTGAAAAGCATTGGGAAAGATAGATACAAGATATGTTTTTGTGACGAGACATTACGAAATATTCCTTAATAACGTCCTGATTTTCCAAAATACAATCATCAAAAACGATTAACGAATTGGGTTTACATTTGCTTAACGGAACTATGTCCTCAGAAGCATTATAAAAATGTGATATTTTTTTGTTTAAGTTTTTCTCAATATTTTTAAATCTTTCTTGTAATTTTTTATAGGCGTCTTGTTCTAAAGATTTACTAAAAAACATACAAATTGGAATAAGGAATCAACCTATTGTAGATAAAATTCAATAATAAAGTTGTTTTTCCACATCCACTTGAACCAACAATTAACAATCTGATTGGTTGATCTTTCTTATTTTCTTCAAACGTTTGAAGTTTTATCTGATCTTTTTGCTTTAAAAATTTCTCCATTTAAATAGAAGATTTTCATCTTGAAGCAAACGCTTGCGAAAATGAAGCTGTTCAAGTTGACTTCAGAAAGCTCTAAATTAGTTTTTTTAAACTTGGAACATCCTATTCATTTAGAGGAAGAATCAAATTATTTTATCGGTTTAAGCGGTTTTTATTCTGACAATTTTGTAATAAATATTAGTGAAAGTTCTCCTTATTGCATAGGATTTAGTGAGAAGAACATAACAAAATACTATGGTTTAAACAAAGGATATTATACTTTCGATCAAATAAAAAATTCCCTTAAAAATTATCTGAAAACATTCAAACAATCAGATAAATCTTTAAACTTTGATGAAAACAAGTTTGAAATGCAAAAAAATTATCTCTCTAATAAAATTCAAATAAAAATCACCAGTAAGAATAATGTTTTCAGCAATTATTGTGGAATTGTTAGGGTTTGTTCAAGAAACTATTGAGCCAAATCAGGTATATTTAGGAAATAAAACGCCAAAATTTAGACCGTTCGATGTAATTGAAGTGCACTGCAATCTCGTTGAACCTAGTTTTTGAAAATCATACCGAACATTTACACAAAGAATCTGAAATTTTGTACACTTTTTTCCCAAATGTTGCTTATGGATCAAAAATCAGTGAAAAACCAAATGAAATCGATTATATTCCAATTAGAAAAAATATTAAAAGAATTCAAAAAATCGTTCTAACTATACAAGACTCTGAGGGAAATTTATTAAAATAATGAGAGTAAAACAACAATATATTTAAGATTGAAAAAAGGAATAAAAATGAGTTGATGATGATGACAAAATTCAATATTTTTACTTAAAAAAACAAGGGGCTATTCGAATGGCCCCTTAACAATCTTCATCCTGACACTGTTTTTATCAATGAATCTAGACTTTATACTGAAATAAAAATTACTAGTTAAATTTCTTTTCTATCTAAATGGAATCAGTTGTAGACCTGCTCAATAATCAACTTAGATTTGAAAACAAACATATTTTTACGATTGTGGATAAAAATAACGAATTTTGGTTTAAAGCTAAAGATGTTGCAGAAATTCTAGAATATGAAAATACGAAACAAGCAGTTAGAGAGCATGTTGATAATGATGATAAATTATCATATTCTGAAATAAATAAGGTGGGTCATTCGATTGCCCTACCTTCTAACTTTCAAAAAAATACTATTTTCATCAATGAATCAGGACTTTATTCTCGAAATAAAAATTACTAGTTAAATTTTTTTTCTATCTAAATGGAGTCAGTTGTGAATCTACTCAAATTCAATAATAAAGAAATTTTAACATTTGTTGACGAAAATAATGAATTTTGGTTTAAGGCGAAAGATGTTGCAGAGGTGTTAGAATATAAAGATACGAAGAAAGCAATTAAAGAACATGTCAAAGAAAAATATAAAAAAAGCTTCGAAAACATACATTCTGAAGGTAGGGGTGATTCGCCCCCGCCTTCAAACTTTCAAAAAAACACTGTTTTCATAAATGAAGCAGGCATATATTCTTTAATCTTGAAATCTAAAATGAAAATAGCAGAAATGTTTCAAGATTGGGTTTTAGAAGAAGTTTTACCAAGTATTCGTAAATTTGGTGTGTACAAACTTGAAAATGAAAATAAGCAGTTAAAAGATGAAATAAAACCGTTACAAATTTCAGGTCAAATGAAATCCTTGAAAATAGAGAATCAAGAATTGCGAATGGAATTAATGAAAAGAGATATGATATGTAAAAATTTTGATAAGAAAAAGCACCATGTTTTTGTGTTAATTAAGAAGAATCACATGTGGGAATGGCCTTATTATGTTATCAGAGCTCAGAAACGAGAAATACCAAACCGATTAAAACATCTAAAAATAAATTATCCTGAATTAGAGATTTTGTTCACTGATGACGATCCAAATAGCTGTACCTCAGAACCATATGAGCCTAAGTCCAAAATTTCTTATTTTTTAGGTTATTGCACGTATGTTCTTAAAATTTCATTTTACATCCAGCCATACCATCGTAACTCCGCTAAAAATTCTATTTTTATGATTTATCAAAGGTTATATGAGTCTAAGTCCTGAGGTATATCAGAACCAGACAAACTTAACTCCACCTATGATGTTATGGTTCTGAACATTGAGCATTTCAGCAAAAACCTAAGTCCACAAAATGGACTTGCCATTGTCTGGCCCTAGCCACTATACTCATTTAGTCTCAAGTCCTGTTTTCTGAACAGCTGATGACTGTCAATAATACTGTTGATATTGCTGCTGCCTGCTATTAGAGAGATTATTGAGGTTAGGACTGAGCTGTACTAATCAAAGTTTTATTCTACTTTTAACAAAACGTTTTGGTATTAATATGGAAAGTAGGGGAAAGTTTATACTTTCCAAATTGAAAAACCTTAATACGTTCACTGAAGATAATCTGAAACCTGAAACTAATGATTGTCCTAGCAATCAATCAGTAGAAGTTCCACGAAGAAATTCCACTCCTTCACCGACTTTAACCGAATTAAAAGTAAGTATTTTTTAAATATGTTTACAAGCTAACAATATGTAAAACTTAAAGTAAAATTCGAATTTTATACTCAGACCTCAAGGAACAATTTTTATTATTATTATTATTATTAGCCTAGGTTTAGAACATTGTTGTGCCAATAGGAGAAGTAGGCCTAAGTGTATGTTTGATTTTCAATTTTATTTCTAGGTATTGAATCCAGATTGCACATCCATCCTCGTTTTACCTGACAATGACTCAACCCAATGGAATTTTAACATGCATGAAAGTGAAAATATCCAAGTTGAAAGAGAAACTAGTAAAGACGTACATCTTCTTAATTTCATTTCAACTCCAGTAGAACCAGGTGAGATTAGTAGGTACATAATACTCTAGGCTCAGTTTAAATAAATTTCAGTAAATTTATGGTTGTTATAAAAATCTTTTTTGTGTAAATTACTGTTATGTTTAACCATTTAACCATATTGTAGCAGGTATTTACTCGGGGGCTTTAGCCTACCCTAGCAATAATTTAGGTTCCATTTCAATCGTGTTAAGCTGGGCCTAGACCTAGTACATTGTCATTAGACTGTAAATGCTGTAGTCGGTAGGGACAGAGAGCATTAATTTCATACGATAATAGTTATATTCTTAGGGGTTCTTTGTCTTTCCGACTTGTTATTCTACCTAATTTAACATTCTACATGTTTAACAGAAATTATACTTCAATATGAAAAACTTCGTGAGTGACGAGTAAGTAAATTACACATAATTACCAAAAACATGATAAAAATTCAATAGAAATCCACTTTAACGATATAATATTTTTTATATCCACATTCTTTGTGTAGGCTATCTATATAATGAACTAATCAATGTTTTGGCGGAACATCAATTTAAAAAATTAAAATAAATTGGACAAAACCGAGTGAATTTCTCTATTTCTTGAAGGCTGGGAACACTTGTAGGAAAGAAAGCTCTATGTTATTAAAAGCAAAACACTTAAATAAAATTAAATATTCAAAATATCTTAACAATTTATTTTTCAGAGTCAAATGAATGGGAGCTAGAGACGATAACACAAGTGACAAACATGGAACAAGAATCTGGAGCATCGACAACACTGGAAGATTTAGATGATGCGCTATCTTCTGTGAGCGACCTATTTGAGAATGACATCGATGATCCAACATACACTCCACCTTCAGGTTCAGAGAGTGATTCAACTTTAAGTAACGATTTAGAACAAGTACAAAGTCAATCTGTAAGTACGAATACTACAGCAAATAATAATAATATAACACCTCTGGTACCATACACCGATTCAGATGACACGGAGAGAGCGAGTTACCGATAGTTACTCAACCTAAAAATAAAGGAAGAAAAAGAATAAGGAATGAAAAAAAGTGGAAAAAAAAACATTAGAAAGCAGGGACGAATTTCTGGAAAAGAGCATGTCAACTCTAAAGGAGATATTGTAAAAGAAAGAACTTTAAGACCTCCTTGTAAAACTACTTGTCGCTTGAAATGCTCTCAGCGCATAAGTCATGCACAAAGAGTACACATTCATTCTGACTATTATAATAGTGAAAGAAACTTAAGTTCTAAACGCCAGTATATAGTTTCTTGTATTACAACCAAGCCAATAGCCAGGTCACGACAAAGAGATGGTTCTAGAAATAGTAGAAAAAAACAGCCATACTTATTTTCTCAAATGGGATAACAATTTTGAAAAAAGTTTGCAAACAATTTTTCTTGAACACACTAGTAATATCAGAAACATTTGTTAAGTTTGCTCTCTTAAAAACCCAAAGTACTGGTATGGTTGAACCAGACCATCGTGGCAAACATGTACCAGGAAACAAAATACCAGAGACAGCAAAGGATATCATAAGAAACCACATATCAAAATATCCAGCATATGAAAGTCACTATAGTAGGGAAAGGACAAACAAAAAAATACTTGGGTAATGATTTAAACATTTCCATAATGTATACCATGTATGAAAATGAATGTAAAGAAAAAAATATCAAACCCGAAAAGAAATGGTTATTTTCAGAAATTTTCAATAGAGAATACAATTTGTCATTTCATTTGCCAGACAATGACACATGTGATTTTTGTGACAGAATTGATTGCCAATTAAAGAATGCAAACGGTGAGCAAAAAGAAAACCTTCAAGCAGAAAAGCAGAAGCATCTAGATGAAGCAGCACGTAGATACCATTTGAAAAAAGAAGATAAGCTTTTGGGACAAGGAAATGAAAAATTTAAAGTTGTTATGGCAGACCTACAGAAGTGTCTTCCTACTCCAGCTCTCACAAACTGTCAAAGCTTCTACTTGAGAAAGCTCTGGACTCTAAACTACACCATTGACGACAGTAGTGGAAAGAAAACGTGGTGCATGATTTGGAATGAGACCACTGCAGGTAGAGGTGGAAGTGAGATGGCTTCTTGTTTGTTTACCTGGGCAAATGAAGAGCTCAATAAAAGCAGCATTGACACTCTGACTGTTTGGACCGATAACTGCAGCGGTCAAAATAGAAATATTAATATGATTTTTATGTACATTTGGATTTTGAAAACTCTACCCAACATTAATGAAATAAACCACAAATTTTTATTAGCTGGGCATACACATATGGAGGTAGATGGTAAACATGGATTAATAGAAAGAGCAAAAAAGCATCTTAAAACTAACACAATATTTACTACTAATGATTGGGCGAACTTCATCGCATCTTGTAGCAATAAAAACCCATTCATTGTAAAGAAAATGTCTCTTGAACACTTTCTTGATTTTCTTTCGCTTACTAATAAAGATGGACCATTAATAAACAGGAAAAAAAATACTATTGGAGAACCTTTCCTCATTTCCAACACAGTTTGGTTACAGGTTCGAAGAGAAGAACTTGGTATACTGTACTATAAAACAAGCTTTGATGATGTTGATTTTAAAAGTGTGGATTTGAGAAGAAATAAGAGAAAAGAAACAATCATGCCTGAATCAGTTCCGAAACTAAGATCTGAGAAGAGGAAAATAAGTAATGAAAAATTCAGAGATTTAATGACAATCCTCCAGTGGGTCCCTGAAGAATACAAGGCTTACTTTGAGAACCTTCCACATGGGGCTAGTGAAAATGACTTTCCAGATATCAGTTCAACATTATTAGATTAATTCTTACCTTATATTTATAGTTTTTTATAAGCAGTGTAATAGTGTTTTATTGACGAAACAATGTATATTAGTTGCTAATGGAAATACAATGCTTAAGTCCAAATAGCATTAAAACAAATGTTTTTGATTTTAGAAAAAACAACTTTCCAGATGCCATTACAACATTGTTAGATAATATATTTTATTAGCATTGTAATAGTGTTTTTATTGACTAAACCATGTATATTGGTTGCTAATGGATACACTTAATTTGGTTGCTTAAGTCCAAGTAGCAATATAACATATGTTTTTGATTAGAGCCAAAATATCGTAAGTCCATTTTTAATGTAACAAAAAAATAATTACATAAAAATACTAAAGCAGTTTAATGCTTCTATAAACATAAGTAAGTTAACTTGTGAAGTAGAAACTAAACACAGTTCATAATTTTATAATAAAGAATAAACACAACTGTTCGTAGTTTTTATGCTCTCCTGTAAAATCTACTAAATGTGACTTAGGCCCATATAGTTCTGAGGTACAGAATAGTATAAATCTCTACAACCAAATGAAAGAATCTTTGAATATTTTATACAACGGAAATCATTTTACTACAAATATGGCAGAATCTCGACTGATTTATAGAATATCTAAATTGCACGATGAAAATGTTAAACTCTCGAATTATGATATTTGGTTTGTAAATGTTTAGCATAACTAGGTAACCATTGAATGATTCGTCCACACTCGCAAAGAGTCGGTTTCTTTTGACTTTCTCGTTTAATTCTTTTAGCACAATCTTTACAAAAAGCTTGTTTTTTATCTTTACTATAATGCCAATCGTAAAATTTGGAAATATCCTTAATTTCTTTACAAACGCAACATTCTTTCTCTTCTAAAGTTAATTTTTCTATTTTTTCGTATAATTCTCTCTCATATTTACTATGACAATCCTTACAATAATAGTATAATCCACCTTTGCTTCTTTTATCTTGAGAAAACTTCGACAAATCTTTAAATTCTTGACACTTTATACATTTCTTTTGAGCCTCCATTTATATAGAAAAAATTATAGCTTTGACTTTCTCAATTCATATTCGTAAAAACTTCCAGTTATTTCTTCGTTGTTTAAATCTTTTATACTATAAGTTACAGGATCTGTGTTATTAATTTGATAAATCACAAAGATTTCTCTTGACCAATTGTTCTTATATTTGTTCGAAAATGTTGTTTTTTTACTAACAATTCTTACATGATCATTGATTTTAAATTTAGTTTTCGTGTGAATTTCTGGTGGAACATACTTGAAAACGGTCTCTAATAACTCCTTTTCTGCATCCTTATCTACGTCTTTCGGTTTCATTTTGATTGTGCTGTGAACTGTATCGTTATAATTGTTTACGATTTTTTGAAGAATATCGATCCATTTAAAGTTTTTATTAATCTCAAAAATTACTTTCATTCTCTCATTTTGAGTTCTGTTATATCTCTCTACAATACTTGATTTCTCTTCGTTTTCAGTATGATAAATCTTAATGTTGTATTTCCTCAAAACATCGTTAAATTCTTTATTTTTAAACTCTAAACCCTTATCTGTATGAAGTAGGTTAGGAGGTTTGTGATTGATCATTATGGCATCTTTTACTATATCTTCGAAAGCTTTTGAAACATCCTTGCCGTTTTTTCTTTTGATAGCTCTTGACCAAGCATATTTTGAGAAAGTATCAATAACATTTAACATATACTTGAATCCATCATTTTGATCCGAATAGTTAGACATTATAACTAAATCTGCTGCCCATAAATCGTCAATTCCTAATGTTATAATTTTTCTCTTTTTAAACTTCTTTCGTACTGGTGCATGAATTTCTCGAGCTTCAATCTCTATCTCATCTTTAGTCTTCAATTCTTGCTTAACAGGTTTTGGATTTGGATTCTTTATAAATTTACTCTTATTTGTCTTACATTTTGAACATTTTGCTGCAATTCTATACAATCCGTTTTGAGTTTGAACAATCTTAGAATCTATATTTTTCGTTTTCTTTTTACACTTGTGACAGTGAATTAAATCATCTTCCATTTATATATCAAAGTTTCCAACTTTGTTTAACTCTTCTAAAATATCTGTTTTAATTTCGCCTTTATATCCATACGGTACTGTATCGATCTTATTTTCTAGGACATTTCTCTTATCATCTTTAGCGTTCAGTGCCAGCTTGTTTATGGTGATGGTATACAAATCATGTTTATAGCTTTTGATTACTGTCATCTCCCTAAATTCTTCTTTATCTTCGAACAAACATCTCTTCAAGTTTTCGATATTTATTGTTTTATTTACAACGCTTCTCTTAATTCCTTTACATCTTACTGGATTTTTGTCTAGATATTTGTACGAGTACATCTTTGATCTCAATCCACAAAATTCTTCTAATATCTCGCCGTTCAATTCGTCTTTGAATTTCCCTATTACCTTCTTATTTTTAGTAGTGAAACATTCGTGATCTTTTGGATAGTCGCTCGTATCGAAATCATCTATATTTTCTTTAATAATTTTAAAGGGATCTCGTTTCAATTCTAGGAAATAACTGTCTGTATCCATGTAACACAGATTCAAATCTGGATCAAACTTCTTTAATTTGTTGTAATAAAACTCGTACATTAGCAATTTTGAGAGGTCGAGAACTGAAAATCCTATGTAAATCGGTTTGTTAAATTTAACCTTTTGTTTGTACATGTGACTCGCTATACAGTTGTCGTCAAAGATATTGAAACATTTGAAATTCGCTTTCTTAGCTTGTTTCATTGAAAATTCTTCGTTTCCTAGTTTAATATCACATCTATTTCTTACATTTTTTTCCATCGATTTTCCAAAAACCGAGTTGTTCATAAGCTTATAAAAGTCCTTCTCAAAGTCACTTATAGCCTTGGTTCTCATACTAGTATTAAAATCGATATATTCTTTCATGAAAGGTTTCTGATCAAACGCAATAACCCTATTCACATGTTTTAAAATCATACCTTGTTCTAGATAGAATTTCAAATTTCTAGAATGAACAACATAATCTGTTTTGTTTAAAAGAGTTGTGCAAAGTTTGTTGTTATAATGTTCTGGAGCAAGAGGTAAATCTTTGTGATGTTCATGCAAATTTGTTGGATATTCAAGATCAACTTCTAAAATATATCCATAATCTTCGTCGCCAGTGAGTTCCAAAATTGTTTCTTTCCATTCTGCTGTTGTATACGTTTTAGGATCCATCCACTTGATTTCGTTATATGGTAAATTTTGCATAAGTCCATACCCATAAAGGTTGTTTGCATCGACGTACAACAAATAGTTTTCGGGCTTTGTCTTATCAAAATCTTTTAAATATTTGTTATTTGCTTTCACATATCGTTTAATACATTGAGAAATGCCTCCGCGAATACCTTTTTCGATCATCAAATACATATTATAATCACTAATTAATTGTAATTCTATCTTCGTTAATTTTAACATAGCATCCCATGCAAGACTGGGAGCTGTTAGATAGTGTGCTGGATCAAGTTTATAGCAATTCAAACAAATATTCCTAAAATTTTCAAAGATATCAGCGAGCAATAGAACATCTTGAATGTTATAGAGATCGGAGTAATTTCCTAGATTTTTTACTTTTAATTTGTTCCATACATTTAAGTAGTGTTGAAAATCTTTCTCAGATATGCTCTCGTCTGTCAAAAGTGAATAGAAATCTTGAATTCTCAATTCTTCTGTGTAATCAAGTTTTTCAATACTGTCGATAAATTCGTAAGGAAATATGCCTTTTCCAGATAGAATTTTAAAGATTTCTTCTTCGTCATTTGGTTGTCTATCTAGAATTGCGTTCAGACCATCTTGTATAAAATGATTTGTATGTTTGAAATCATCTTTTTTGAGGTTTTTAGCTAACTTTTCTATAGACGATGCCATAAATCTGAACGTATCTACGAAAGAAAACTTGATGAACTTTCTTGGTTTATCATCTTCAAACTCATACCCATATCCTGAATTTACTGAATAATTTATGTATTTTTTCATCGGTGTTTGCGATCAAATCAACATTACCATACTGTTTTGCCAACTCTTTTATGTACAAATGAGTATCATAATTTGACATATTGTGACAGAAAACTGGAATATTTTGAGGAAATTTGAGATTCAAGTTACAAGATAAATGAGCTGAACCTCTAAATTTACCTGTTTAAATGACAATGATCTCGTACTTTTTTTCTTGTTTGATTATCAAAACCCTCACATTCACAAATATGACAAAGACTAGAATTTTGGTACGCTAATTCTTCTTCTTCGGTCAATTTCATAGGTATTTTATTCTTAGAATTATACTTTTTAGCTATGTATTTCGATAATTTATTAAGTTCTTCAAACAATTTTGCAGGAACATTAGGCAAATCGTCTTCATTTTTTGCTCTATAACATATAGGTTTATACATGCGATTGGTCACATTTGACACTAAATATAGAGTACAACCATAAGGAATATGCTTCTGAATCTTGGTTGTAATCGATCTTTGTGGATTGTTCTTGCATGTCGGAATTTTTTCTAATATGCTCTCAAAATCCATATAAATAACGTAAGGATGAGAAAATTTCTTTTGATAATTAGTAAATGATGTTGTTTGACCTGGAAAGGGCATAATTGGCTTACAAACTTCGTGTTGCTTGCAAATTTCTAAATGATCTGTTAAATCTCCAGATTTGTAGAAATGGCTTAAACATCTTCTACATAGAAAATTTTTATGTCCATGTTTGGATGTTTGAGAACTCACTAACCTACTTAAATCGGTTATCAAAACAAAATGAGATTTGTCTTCTTGTTTAAAATACAATAAGTCAATGTTTAACTCGGCATCATATTTTTTCAGAAATTTGTAACGGAACAACCTTAATATTTTCATCAAAACTGTAGACATTGATAGACATTTTTGGATATTTGTACTTGGAATTGTAACTTCGTTTCTCAAATAATTGTATATCTTTTAAGGACATTGGATACTCGAAACCTGAAAATATCTCGTCATTTACAAATTTTTCATATTGTTTTGATCTTTCGCAGTCTCTTTCGGGTTTTTTCAATTGCACATCTAATTGAGTAAATAAAGCAATAATCATCTTTATTTTTGATATTTATACAAGCTTTTTTATCTTTGATTTTCTTTGGCAAATCGATATATGATCCTGCGTTCATCATTTCGTGTTTATTAATGCTCAAAACTAGTTGTTTACACCTTTTAAATGTCCATCCAGAACCCTTATTTGGATGATTTGTTTGTTCACGATGTGTTAATTTATTAAATTGCTTAGTAATAAAGTCGTTTACGTCGAAGATTTCGTCTGCTTTTATAGTAAAGTACATTGGGCAAGTTTGTCGTTCACCGTTTACTAAAGCTCTTTCATATTCGCATTCCAAAGAGATATATCCTTTACTGTTTTTCACAGTTTCTTGAAATTTTTCTATTAAACTCTTAATCTCTGGCCGCATAATTGATAGATATTTGTAAATTGACATGGAATTATCGTTTAAATTTGTTAAAATGTATTGCTTGAAAAGACCGTGTATTGAGGATAAAACTTCTACATCAATGATATTTTCAGGTTTCTCATTAAGAGTTTTGTCAATTTCTTCGATCATTTCAGACTTAGTTTTATCGTTTGTTTCAATGGACAATTTCTCAGCGATTGATTGAATTTTTTCATCTTTAAATAGATTGAGATCTTTTTTACTTTCCTTAAAATTTTTCTTTAGTTCACGCAATTTTTCTATATTGTACATCTTCTCGTGACCATCGATTTGATTCTCTTTAGCCCAAGTCCTCAAATAATTTAGTTCTTTATTATAAATTTCTTTGTTCTTCAAATGATTTTTCGACTTATAATGTCGGGTAAAATGATGTTCGAAAACATCTTTTTTGCAGTACGGGCAGGATATCTTTTTTCCTCTCCATTTAAATAGGGAAAATTTGAATCTGCCAAGTTTTACTTTTTAGTAAAATATCTTTTTATTAAGCTGAAAAATAGCAATAATTCAGTAGATTTCTAAGGATTTTTATCAAAATTTGATAAAAATCAGCACAATTTATGGTTGAACAGCCTTTGATTCTTCTATTTAAAGAAGAAAAATTTGTTTAACTAACACTTTGAAAAGTACAGATTTTTACTAAAATTTGATACAAATCAGCACAATTTATGGTTAAACAGCCTTTGATTCTTCTATTTATATAGAAAAAATTTTTATTTAGAGATTTTTTAAATTTCAATTTTGTAGTGATTTTTCGAGAAATATCGTTCACATTATCAACTTTAAAGCTAAAAATTCGCAATAATTAGAGAAATTCAGTAGATTTTCAGGATTTTTCAAAAAAACTCTAGTATATATGCACCTTAAGAGCTGTGGTTTTTGACCCTAAAAAACCGTGTTTTTAGGGTCAAAACCCCGGTTTTTTGTGTATTTTGGAAGTATAGTTTTGATTTTTCACCTTAAAAGTGTAGAAGTATTAATTTTTTTCTATGTAAATGGCGCTGTTACAAGAGTTGAATAAGGTTGGTGATTTAAAGTTCAAAGAATACAAGAGATTAATAGAATTAGAAGAAAATAAGAAATACAAAATTTTGAATTTGGAGAAAATAAAAGATAAATTCGGGTTTACAATAATTGCCGAGTTGGAAGATTGTAAAGTACACTTGCCAAACAGATTTTTGACTGTTTTGGATGAAAAAAAGATTAAAGAATTGAACAAAAATGAAAAATTACACTTGGTTGTTACTGGAAAGAAGACTATTAAAGATAAAGACTGTGTTACAATTAACTTTGTAGAGTAAAGATTTCGAAGATTTGTAGCAGATTTTAGAGCTTAAGAAAGTAGAAGACTATGTTACAATTAACTTTGTAGAGTAAAGATTTCGAAGATTTTTAGAGCTTAAGAAAGTAGAAGCAAACAGCTCTAGATTCGGTTATTTTCCATTCGTGAGTTACAGATTCGTTTATTGTCCTTTAAACAGTATTTTACGTTGATTTTCTGACTGTCCCAAAAGTGCGCCAGAATCGGCATGTTTATATCTACTTATATATATATATATATATATATATATATATATATATATATATATATAAAAGAGACCTCTTCCTTACAAGTTGCATTTTTAAAATAAAATATTACGTAAGTAAACTACAATATAAATTAAAATAAAAAAGCATTTCATGCAATGAGTCACATTTCACATGCATACAATAAACAATGCATATCCTTAGCTATTTTTGATTGTCTTGTTTTCAATATGCCCCTAAACACTACTATTTTCAATACTAAACAAATTAGCATAAGCCAACATTTATTTTTGTATTTTTCCTATCTTCAGAGAAGATGTGTATCTTGAATGCCTGTGATATAAAATATGTCTAGTTCAAAACAAATGAACATAACCGGCACCAATATCATCTGCTTAAAGAGCGTGTCTTTCGTACGATTATATTACTGTCTCATTTTTTACAATAGTGAAAACATTAAATAACCATTCATCAACCACTTAAATTTTAAAATACGAGTAAAATTAATCTTTTTTCTATCGGGAACGTGATGTATTCCCGATGCTCCCATAAAGCCAGCCGTATATCATCCATCGCTGTAACAAATCACACGGACTGATCGGCACAGCTGGTTCATACTGATAAGGTTCCGTTCTGTTATCACTAAAGCTGTTATCTGACGCTACACGCGCCTCGGTCGGTTTCAATTATTTATTGACTGTTGCTGCATTCCCCAGGTATTTGTTCAGAGACCTGTGAAACTAAATACTTAATATGTTTTGTTACGATGGTAAAATCGACGATTGATAAGTAAGTTTATATATAGTTAGTTGGAGCTATGAATTAAGAAGAGTATTCGGTGGAAGATTATGATTGAACATGATAGTACGTGTTTATAATGTGAAAATTTCACGAAAATGATAAATCTCGCTATAGGATTGAAGGAGAAACTCACCATTTCCGGTGGAGACGGTTGTGCTCTGTTGACGGCAAGCCGCACATTTCCGGCAAATTAACGGTGACTTCCGCCTACTGCCGCCTGGACCACCCCAACTATCCTTATCCTTATTTGTATACCTCTCTTTTAAATCGAGATTTTGTCATTACCATACATATTCATATAGAATACACTGTAAAGAAACAATTTTTTGAAACAATAACTCTTCATAACCTGTTTATATTTTCCAAAGATCTAACCATTTGTAAATTGGATATTAACAAATATATTTTTATCATTATATAAATTTTGAACCTATTGTTCAAAAATGCCAACTTTTAAGCATCCGTTGTTAAATTTCCATAATTATTAAAGATATTGTTTTCTAATTTTTTGTGTTTCTTAAATTTATTTTTTGTTGTTACAAACATCAGTTACGCATTATTTTAATAGTTGCTATCTCCAAATTACTGGACAGTGGGAAAACAGTAATAATCATGAAAAAACAAACAATAATTTGCCTATTTTCAATCACATTTTCTTTTCTTTTTTTTATTTTCAAGGTAGAATGATTTGTGAGGACCGATACTAGAGTATTATTGTTTGATATATTTAGTAACTTAAAACAAGTTACTAAAATTGGATTAATTAGTGTGGTTACCTACAATAACGTATAATTTTCATATTAATATAATATAGAATCAGGAATTAGGAAGCCAGGAATCTTTCCCAAATAACAACATAAAAATCTAATTTCAAGTCCCTGTATTCGGGTGAGGTATGCATAGTCACGTGACTGCCGTAGATTATTCTCACTGACCCTGCTGTTTGAAACGGTGCGGGTAAGTAACGTACTTTTAGAGAGTTAAAGAATTGATTTGTTACAATTTTTGTTAACAAATTTCAGGATAACATAAATATACAATCCAAACAATCATGTTCGTTTTGACATAGTGAGATCTGTAAGATAAAGGAAAATGTGGTTGTTCAAGCTTTTTATCATCCACAGTAGCTTAGCCTATTAAACGTAGCTGCCTTACAAAAATATTATATATTGTAGTAAATAGTATAGGGTTGTATTGAAATACAGGCTTGTTATCTAGGTACCACATTTTCCTTAGTGGTAAAATTGTGGAATCGAAAAATACTTACTTAATTCAACCCTGCAGTTTTTGGTTTGCAGAAATTTCAATTCAAAGGAGAAATTAAAAACTGAAATTTTAAAAGTATATTGTACATTTTAATGTCATTCTTTGAAGTACGCAAAAATACACATCATAAATTGAATATATACTTTAGTGTTATTATAAAATTCTTATTTCACATGTTTCGTACTAATTACATTCTTGCCTTGAAATATTCAAAAGGAAAAATAAAGAAACAGAACATTAATATTTTAAAGTTATTTTTAATGTTACAAAATAAAGAAGTAGTGTTTTAACAGAAAAAAAAACGAAAAAAAAAAACGTTACATGTTACAAGTTTAGTGAAAAAGCTAAAACTACCTTCGTTACGCTTTTAAAACTGAACTGTGTATACACAAGAAAACGAAGTATTCATTAAAAAGATGTTCTAAAAATTACTTTTACTTTTGTATTATTATGATGTTGTTTGTATATAATATTCTTATTAAATGCTTTCATTTGAATTATGAACAAGTTACATAAGTCCTCAAAACATTGATCTAAGATTATTGGGTTTCATAAACTTTCTGTTGCTTCTGAAATGCGAGAATCTATCTTACACACAATGAGCTAAAACCTCCTTGAACGTAAAGAAGTAGTTTTGGGACTTGCAGTTTACGATAAATGGTTTATCGATAAATATGAAACACTAACATTCTATCTCATAGACATTTTAAATCCTATCACCGATGTGAATAAAATCGATAAATTTTAAATTAAACTATTTGACTTCTTCAAATGTGTTTTCATCGTTCTATGTAGCAATATTATAAAAAAACTATCTGGACAATTTTGGCATGGTTATTTTAAAATTTAGATTTGCTCTTACAAAGTCTAGCATATTTCAAACATTTTCTCTGCGACAAAAAATAAAATCTATCCTACTTAAACATTTCCTAAGTACCTCTTCTATATATTTGTTTAATACTAACTAAAGGTTCAAACAAAACTTTAAAACCGTCAATGAATTCCAATTTGTTAACATGTTTAAACATATATATATATATATATATTGTGTGTGTGTGTGTGTGTGTGTGTGTGTGTGTGTGTGTGTGTGTGTGTGTGTGTGTGTGTGTGTCATCAAAATTTTACAAATACTAGGTACAATACCCGGTGTACTGGGTTTGCGCGCCTCAAATGATTTTAATAAAGTTTCAAAAAGGAACTTTAAAAAGGAGTTTTAATGTAGCATAATGATTTTAAGTAAACTAGTATTTTTCCTGTGAACTCAGGGTAAACCCATTTCAAAAATATGTCTATCAAATGTTTAAATTATATTGACAACATATTGAAATTAAACTTCAAAAAACTACTTCCTTCGTACATTTATGATACATTAACTGTAACTAAATTTACGATTTAATGAAAGTAAACCAAATTGTATCTATATCCTCAGACAATAAGTAAAGAAGCTGATGTAGTTAATTTGAAAGCTGCAACATACCCACGACTATCTCTATATCCGCTTACAACAGCAAATCTGGTTACTGCGTAAGTAGATTGCAGAGACTTCTTAGCGAATGGGATTTTCTTGGCAAAGTTCAGTGGAGTTTTGGCATAACTATGAAATATTATGGTTTAAGACCAGCTAAAACGTTTTTACATCGGAGGAGCATCCCTTGAAAATTAGGGGTAAATTTGTAAACTGAAGTTAAGACCTAAAACGTGCTGTAACTTAACAATGCACGGACCCCTTGTGTAAAGTGGTGAGTATAATACACAAGTTTGTGTGTAATAAACTCTCCGGAATTGCGATAAACAAGATCTAGTCAACTGTGTTGCAAACACAAAGTCAGTATCTGCTTTATGTTTTGAATACTGTTGTACCTTAAATTCGACAAAAATTAAATTGTTCTTATAACAAAATTGTACCTTCACTTCTATGATTTCAGTTCTTATTTCCTCTTTTAACTTGCATGCATCAATATAGTATTTTCTATTTTGGCCGGAGGTTATACCATTTTTTTATGATAACAGGATTCAGTTCTATCTGTGTGCCTCACGACTCAATCTAGATTGAGTTACGCCTCTTAGCCAGCGCTAGGGTTGTTTTTATCATACACAATAATAACGGAACAATTATTGGGCAAGTAAGGATTTTCACGGGGACTTTAATGGCTCTTACCAGCAGTATATAACTTTCAGCCTGTTGCCAAGAGATAGCTGGAAAACCCCCACGACCCCGAGGTTGGAACGTCACCACGCTCAGCGGACAATCTCAGACGAAGGCACTCTGATTGACCTGGAAGCTACGAAGATTGCCGTCGACACTGTTAACTCTTCTACGATGGAGTTTATCGTGCGGGTCTGCGACTCCTTGGTACCTAAAAGGATACGACCAGTTAGCCGGCCCGATTATGAGTTCTTCTCTTATGGACCACATAGTGGATACCCTGTCCCTAACCCACCCGGTAAGGGAATACGAGGACATTCTAGTTGACCTCGAGCCTATTCCTTTCTACACTGATGCGGAGATGTACCGGAGCGTCTGATGGTGTCCCAGTGGATGTACTCAAGGTGGTGACGACAACTCTCGAAGGAAGGCCAACACCTAGCCCTCATAAACAAAGGCAAGGGAGAACACCGTGTGTTTACTAACCTCTCTGTATGCACATGATATTGAGGTTCCTCGAGCGGCTGTTGTGAGGTGGAGGCTTGTCGAAACGATAGAGGAGATCGCTGGCCACCCCGATAGTAATGGTATCAAGTGTGCCGGGCTACGATCGGGTAGTAATAATAGTTTTATTGCATTAACAATTTACATTGTGTGGCAACCATCATATAAGCTACTGTATTTATAAAGCTAAAGTTTTTTTATACATCCATCAAAATCCCTTTCTAACAAATAAATTACACATTCACTCATCTTAATCATGCAAATTGTTGTACTGTACCATCGTCAGTCTGTCAATTCTACGGCGGCTCAGAGTCGAAAAGCTGGGCTTTATGGGGTTAAGCTTTGGCAGGCGAATCGAATCTTGACAGTCTATTGGTTATGAGGAATAATCTCATTATTAAAAAATTCTATTTGATTTAGCAGCCGATTGTTTTACCTATCGGTTGCACTTTGTTACTGCATCCCTACTCCATTCCTGGCATTTAGAAGCAAACGCCATCTGTTGCGCCAGGGTTGTTTTGTCCAGTGCTATGCTAAAAAGACAGTTCTACTGAAGGGAGCTCACGTGTGGTGTAGTGAAGGGGTGCAGGGAAAGCATAATAGATTCGGGAAAATTCTTGGAACTCATCATTCCAAAAATATGCTGTTAGACTTTCCCTGGACTTAAACGAATGAAATAAATTAGTAACTATAAAAGTAGCAATACCATTTAATAGTACCAAACAGTGTAGCAGTCACACTACAATAATTACAAACATTAGACGAACTAACAATTAATGAAAATAATGTAATAGCCAAAAATAAAAACAAGAACCAAGAGCGAAACATATGATTAATAATACTATACAATTTCTCTAATTAAAGAAACAATCTGGTCAAATTAAATAAATAATGTTTTTAGGAATGCATGTCAAATGTATTGACACGGAGGCCTGAAAGTTAGAGAGCTAGACTCGTGAGCTCCCTACAGTAAGTGTAAGTGTGTTGTCGAATGTGTGGTATAAGTTACATTAAATTTACGCTTGTATATCTAGAAATCGTAAAAGCACTTGACAGCCCAGATCATTTTGACAGTGCTAACGGTAACATTCTGCAAATGCTGCGGCCCCTTAGAGATGCACTTATAGCTTATAGAATATTCAGACTATTATAAAACAATTATGCTTCAGATTAGTTGGTGTTATTAGTATTTTAATCAACATAACTATTATCTTGGTAGATGTAATAATTATGTGGATTAAACATAATTTTATAAAAATTCAGTCAAGACACTAAATTAAGAAATGAAATTTAAGATTATAATTAAAGTTTACTAGCCTACACATTACGATGATTACCTTGAAATGAAGCCTTGTCTACTTAGGCTGCAAAACGACTAGTGGTGTAGTTTTTGGCAAAGAGATAACATTACATTAAGGTTTCATCTGACAATTATATAATGAGTGTGCCAAGACGAAAATCGTTAATTAAAAGAATACGAGAAAAATCAACAATAAAATATTGTTTTAATCTCAGGGTTGTTGTCCTCCGTTATGACAAATGAAGAGTGGTGACAAACATGCACACACAGCTGACAAACACGCCCAAACCTGCACTCACGGTTGACAAACACGCATCCAAACCTGCACACACAGCTGACAAACACGTCTAAACCTGCACTCACATGTGACAAACACGCCCAAACCTGCACTCACTGTTGAAAAAACACGCATACAAACCTCCACACACAGCAGACAAACACGCCCAAACCTGCACTCACGGCTGACAAACACGCATACAAACCTGTACACACAGCTGACAAACACGCCCAAACCTGCACTCACAGCTGACTAGCACGTCTAAACCTGCACTCACAGCTAACAAACACGTCTAAACCTGCACTCACGGTTGACAAACACGCATACAAACCTGCACACACAGCTGACAAACACGCCCAAAGCTGCACTCACAGCTAACTAACACTTCTAAACCTGCACTCACAGCTAACAAACACGTCTAAACCTACACTCACGGTTGACAAACACGCATACAAACCTGCACACACAGCTGACAAACACGCCCAAACCTGCACTTACGGCAGACTAACACGTCTAAACCTCCACTCACAGCTAACAGACACGATAATCAGCAATGTGGGCATCATCCCGGTCACGAGTGAGTTTAGCATTAAGATTTCTAGCCTCTTACTGTTCGTGTTCCATTATGTCTGGTGCCAACAAGATCTAAATACGGACAACTAAGCCTAGCGTACAATGAGTTGGCCAACTTTGCTGAAATGTGGACGTCACGCGGTTACGAACTATTCCTGTTTGTTTTGGCGATTTCACTAACAGTGAATTCTTATCGAATTAATGACTTGATTCTTGATTACGGGAGGTGTTAAAGCTGAGATTAAGAGCGTTATATTGACTGTTTCATCATCAGTAAATCAGTTTTTTTGTATACTTAAAAATATGCAATGTTATAAACTAAAAATAAATCCACTGAAACAGAACATAAAGCTGCCAATAAAATTAAGGATATTTATAGCAGTAAACAGTTTACTTTTCAGGTACAGTCGTTTACTACAACTGTAATATTCCGTCCACGATTTTTTCGCATCCAGAAAATGGTTAAAACAACTGTATTAATATAGGAATAAAACGTTAACCGATATTAAACAATGCTCTAAAAGGAATTGTTTTAATCATCTAATATGTCAATATCGCTTATATTAGTTGTAAACCTTTAAAAATTTAACCTTGAATTTGAAAACATTATTTTTCTTCCTTTTTTTGTTTATTATTAAAAGTTCTTATGTTTCTAAAGTTATAGCAAACATACGGTACATACAACTTATATATTTCCGTAACGCTCTGTACACGGAATCTCGGCGTCAACGAATACCAAGTTATGACAAGCTTATGACAGTTATGCGCTAATGTTTGTATGGATACCTAATTGACAAATGACCACACTCGCTCGGTTGTATATAACAGTGACTGAAGTGTGAATGACGGGAACCGACTCGACATGTCCAGTCAACCAATGGCAAGTTATGACAAGCTTATGACAGTTATGCGCTAATGTTTGTATGGATACCTAATTGACAAATGACCACACTCGCTCGGTTTGTATATAACGGTCACTGAAGTGTGAATGACGGGAACCGACGCGACACGTCAAGTCGTCAGTCCTGGCTATAGAAGTGTGATCAACAACTGTATAAAGCAGAAGGGAAACTGCTTGGTAACAATGAGAAAAAATTATTTTCGTCACTCTGTAAGGCAATGGGCTACTTTCGAATACAGCTGATCTTTGTGAGTCACCTTTTCTGGATCAGCTGATTTTCCTTCTACCAAACATTCCTGTCCTATGTAAACATCTCTATCCACGTATAAGCAATTGAAACTCGAGTGTTCTTCCTTTTTGTTTGGACAATTCTATGTTATTAAAACAGCTAATTTTATAACACAAAAATGTACTGTAAAGTGTTACGTTTCCTTTTAGAATAATAATACTCGACTATGAAAGGTCAGATAATCTTTTAAAAGATTTCTTCTGATTTTCTGCATCGGTATCATTCAATACTCGTCTCAAAAGTAAATTCTGTTGCGAGGTCCGATACCATTTTCCAATAGGTCACTTTCGAGACTAGTAATAAATCTAATATTCACTGTCACAGCCCCTGTTAATGACACGTTTACTACCTGATAAGCAACGAGATATTATGATAAAGTAATATAAATTCTGTTGCGGGGTCCGATACCATTTTCCAAAAGGTCACTTTCGAGACTAGTAATAAATCTAATATTCACTGTCACAGCCCCTGTTAATGACACGTTTACTACCTGGTAAGCAACGAGATATTATGATAAAGTAATATAAATTCTGTTGCGAGGTCCGATACCATTTTCCAATAGGTCACTTTCGAGACTAGTAATAAATCTAATATTCACTGTCACAGCCCCTGTTTAATGACACGTTTACTACCTGATAAGCAACGAGATATTATGATAAAGTAATATAAATTCTGTTGCGGGGTCCGATACCATTTTCCAATAGGTCACTTTCGAGACTAGTAATAAATCTAATATTCACTGTCACAGCCCCTGTTAATGACACGTTTACTACCTGATAAGCAACGAGATATTATGATAAAGTAATATAAATTCTGTTGTGGGGTCCGATACCATTTTCCAATAGGTCACTTTCGAGACTAGTAATAAATCTAATATTCACTGTCACAGCCCCTGTTAATGACACGTTTACTACCTGATAAGCAACGAGATATTATGATAAAGTAATATAAATTCTGTTGCGGGGTCCGATACCATTTTCCAATAGGTCACTTTCGAGACTAGTAATAAATCTAATATTCACTGTCACAGCCCCTGTTAATGACACGTTTACTACCTGATAAGCAACGAGATATTATGATAAAGTAATATAAATTCTGTTGCGGGGTCCGATACCATTTTCCAATAGGTCACTTTCGAGACTAGTAATAAATCTAATATTCACTGTCACAGCCCCTGTTAATGACACGTTTACTACCTGATAAGCAACGAGATATTATGATAAAGTAATATAAATTCTGTTGCGGGGTCCGATACCATTTTCCAATAGGTCACTTTCGAGACTAGTAATAAATCTAATATTCACTGTCACAGCCCCTGTTAATGACACGTTTACTACCTGATAAGCAACGAGATATTATGAGAAAATAATATAAATTTAACTCTCCTTAAACCCACACAAATATACTTTCATTTAATTGTTTTCATTTTAGCCACGTATAACTTGAGTCCTAGTAAAAACTGTAACTGTTGCTTCAGTGCTTACTATTCTGATTTGCTATGAACTATTGTAAAACAAGAGATATTCTCTAAAACTCACTTATGGAACGTTTGTGATTAAAACTGGCGCATTAAACGTGTCATTAACAAATTACCGCGGCGCGGCGCTTCTGTATGGAGCCGAGTTTGTTGTGTCGCGCCGATATAACAGCTATACTAATGACACATTCCACATACTTGGATGGACATTACTCTGGGTAATTAATTATTGCAGCTTATCGCCGTTCCATTTCATTCGCGTTAAAGTCATGAATAAACAAACAAACCGACCGACCAGCCCGCCTGTCTGCTGTGATGTTCCGGCACCACTTTTTTCCCTGGCTACATTAATGGGATTAGGCCTACGGACATTTTTGGTCCATAAACCCCAAAACCCCCGCGTTTGTTCAAATATTCTACCAGACTGACAATGCTTTATTTTTAATTCTAAATGATCAGAAATATATTATATTTGCCTTTTATATTAACAACATTACACATATTACGCTTTCACCATTATGTCGGTTTATTGCGATTAATGTGCAAAAAAAGGAAATCTAAGCTTTTTTTAATGTTTTGAGGTACATTATTTATCCATCTTACACTACATTTAGCATTTCTTTCATTGTTATGTGCTAAGCAAGGAGTTGAAGAATAATCCTATTCTAAACACATAATTATAGCATTCCAAGTGTGTGTGTGTGTTGTTTGTAATCTTAATGTTTGTTAATCAGAGGTTACTGTTACAAAGTCCGTCATAAGTTCTGTTGTTATTACTATTTGAAACTAACATTGACTGTACATTGTATGTATTACGTATAACATGGTCTAACTGCACAGATTTCTGCAGTGATCAGCCTCTAGCATGTATTTCTATCTTCAGTCATAAAGAGGCCATCAGTTAGTAGTTAAAAGTAAATACAAAACTACTTCAGAGTTAAAATGGTAGTCTCGTAAAACAGTGTGTGTATCTATCGACTGTACTATTTTACAAGTTCAAGTACGACGTTTATTTTCAAGTTATTAATAATAATAATTTCCTATTTTTCTAAAAAATTTCACAGTTTATAATGGTACTGTAGAAATAAATATTGCAATACATAACCTACAATACGACACTAATCTAAAATACAAATTACATAATTTAGGCAATTATGTTAAACCTGTTCTCCTCTGTTCAAAGTAGAATTCCTAGAAAATCTAAAAATGTTCTAAGGATATGGTTAAGTATCAAACATTCAACCATGCTAATAAACTTCATCAATATTTTCTTTCAATTTATTGAAATATTGTGAATGATAGATGATTAAATGTAGTTATATGTTACAATTAACTATGTTTAATAAGACTTAGTATTATTTTGCTCATTATACTAACATAATAGAATTATTTAGGAATATATCCAAGAAGAACATTCTGCTTCAATGTATAAATAAAAAAAAACCATTTCAGCTGTACACAGCAAGCAAACATTTTAAACTTCAATAACCTAAACTTGGTTATATTTAAAAAAATTCATATCTGTTAGTGACGTTCAAAAATTTAAATTCCTTATAGGATTTTGTATTCTTACAGAAGAACGTTGTATTATATAACGAATTTCTCAGATATCATCGTCCAAAAAGATCGTCGTATTCAACTAAAGAAGTATTGGAAGTAATACCAAATTACAGAAAGCTAGGCTTCATGGATTTGCAGTAGTCTATTACTTTTCAGATCAGTATGTGAATTACTGCATAGAAGATTTTAAAATTTGGAGTATTCGTTTTCCATTTAATACAAACAATATATTGGCATACTGGACAATATTTATTTTGAGTTAAAAAATAACATAATATATGAGTAAAAATAAACAAATATTGAAAGTAAAATTCGCAGTAGTTTTTTAAGATATTTATTACTTGTTACGTTTTGATTATGGGATAAAACTTTAACAGCGTGAGAGTTATATATGCCTATTTATTTAATTCGTTAACATAAATTAAATGCTGTATTGTTTGTCTAGGATAAGACTTCATCATAGGTTTGGCTATTATAAATTTTTCCTGTATGTATGTGTATATTATAAGTTTGTCTTGCATGTATGTGTATATTATAAGTTTGTCTTGCATTGTATGTGTCTATTAAATACTTGAGTAAATTACACGTTTTAAATTCCTTTTTAACTGTCAGTTTACAATTACAATTATTTGAAACTCTAGCTAATAAATGGTAGCTAAGAAAACTCTAGTTAATATGAAGAAAGTTTTTAAAAAATAGTAAGGAAATTAACAGCATACAATTTAGGCAATATATGTTTCTGTAAACATTATACAAGAGGTTTACTCACGTTATCTTCTGAATGAGAAAACCAAACGCAAAATATACAAGGGTAGTAGAACATTTTAATATTTTGTTGTATTGATATCTCTGGTAAGGTTTCTAAAGGATAGTAATTGCGATGGAATGCTAGATGCTTTATAATCCTACAACAATTTACAGGTATACAAATTCATTAGGCCTAGGCGATAAGGATCATCCTTCTATTATTTTATGGTCTGAACAAGAAAAGGTAGGAAGCTGAAAATCTGCATCAAGGAAGCCATTATTTATTCATTGCTTACATATTTTGCTTTTCCACGTTAAAAGGTGTCGTTAGTATAACTTAAATCTAAGATGACAGTACAAATATTCAGTTTTATTAAAAATATGCCTACTAAAGTAGCATTTTAGAGATCATCAATGACAACAGAATAATTTGGGCTCTGTTGTGTTTATGGTAATAGCAGAAACTAATAAAAAGAATAGAAGTAGATAGGATTCAACTTTAACTTAAATGCATTTACAAACCTTGTTTTATTTATTTGTACGTATTTGCTTCTTAATTTCACTTCTATTGACAATAATTAAAAGGATTTTATTACGACCGAAGAATAGTTATGATATCAAAAAAATTAATATAATAAAAAATAACTAATGATTGTAGGAACAATACAGTTAGTTGGGGTATTAAAACCCTAATGGATATAAATATGGTTCACCGGTCAGGAACTTTATTTCAATTTTCGGCGGGATTCTATAATTTATGAGCTATGCAATGTTTATCGCTGTAAAGAACTCACTTTTACCCTTATTCTCTGACAATTTGTATTTAATATAAAGAAATTGTACTCATTAGATATATTTTCTAAGAAACTTCGGTGATGATTGATTTTTTAACAGCAGATAGTTTTTTTCTGACACATATCTTACTTAATTGCAGCAGCATTACAACTATAGTTTATCATTTATCGAAAGTTATGTATATGTAAGCCTGAATGTTTAAGAAATGTTACGCCGTTTAATAATTTAACGTTGTGAGCTTCGTAAATTACTGAAGATTTACGTAAACTATGTTTCGGAACGTAATAATAATATTTGTGTTAAACATATTAATTGCAGCAGCATTACAACTATAGTTTATCATTTATCGAAACTTATGTATATATGTAAGCCTGAATGTTTAAGAAATTTTACGCCGTTTAATAATTTAACGTTGTGAGCTTCGTAAATTACTGAAGGTTTACGTAAACTATGTTTCGGAACGTAATAATAATATTTGTGTTAAACATATTAATTGCAGCAGCATTACAACTATAGTTTATCATTTATCGAAAGTTATGTATATGTAAGCCTGAATGTTTCAGAAATTTTACGCCGTTTAATAATTTAACGTTGTGAGCTTCGTAAATTACTGAAGATTTACGTAAACTATGTTTCGGAACGTAATAATAATATTTGTGTTAAACATATTAATTGCAGCAGCATTACAACTATAGTTTATCATTTATCGAAAGTTATGTATATGTAAGCCTGAATGTTTAAGAAATGTTACGCCGTTTAATAATTTAACGTTGTGAGCTTCGTAAATTACTGAAGATTTACGTAAACTATGTTTCGGAACGTAATAATAATATTTGTGTTAAACATATTAATTGCAGCAGCATTACAACTATAGTTTATCATTTATCGAAAGTTATGTATATGTAAGCCTGAATGTTTAAGAAATGTTACGCCGTTTAATAATTTAACGTTGTGAGCTTCGTAAATTACTGAAGATTTACGTAAACTATGTTTCGGAACGTAATAATAATATTTGTGTTAAACATATTAATTGCAGCAGCATTACAACTATAGTTTATCATTTATCGAAAGTTATGTATATGTAAGCCTGAAATGTTTAAGAAATGTTACGCCGTTTAATAATTTAACGTTGTGAGCTTCGTAAATTACTGAAGATTTACGTAAACTATGTTTCGGAACGTAATAATAATATTTGTGTTAAACATATTAATTGCAGCAGCATTACAACTATAGTTTATCATTTATCGAAAGTTATGTATATGTAAGCCAGAATGTTTCAGAAATGTTACGCCGTTTAATAATTTAACGTTGTGAGCTTCGTAAATTACTGAAGATTTACGTAAACTATGTTTCGGAACGTAATAATAATATTTGTGTTAAACATATTAATTGCAGCAGCATTACAACTATAGTTTATCATTTATCGAAAGTTATGTATATGTAAGCCAGAATGTTTCAGAAATTTTACGCCGTTTAATAATTTAACGTTGTGAGCTTCGTAAATTACTGAAGATTTACGTAAACTATGTTTCGGAACGTAATAATAATATTTGTGTTAAACATATTAATTGCAGCAGCATTACAACTATAGTTTATCATTTATCGAAAGTTATGTATATGTAAGCCAGAATGTTTCAGAAATTTTACGCCGTTTAATAATTTAACGTTGTGAGCTTCGTAAATTACTGAAGATTTACGTAAACTATGTTTCGGAACGTAATAATAATATTTGTGTTAAACATATTAATTGCAGCAGCATTACAACTATAGTTTATCATTTATCGAAAGTTATGTATATGTAAGCCAGAATGTTTAAGAAATGTTTACGCCGTTTAATAATTTAAACGTTGTGAGCTTCGTAAATTACTGAAGATTTACGTAAACTATGTTTCGGAACGTAATAATAATATTTGTGTTAAACATATTAATTGCAGCAGCATTACAACTATAGTTTATCATTTATCGAAAGTTATGTATATGTAAGCCTGAATGTTTAAGAAATGTTACGCCGTTTAATAATTTAACGTTGTGAGCTTCGTAAAAATTACTGAAGATTTACGTAAACTATGTTTCGGAACGTAATAATAATATTTGTGTTAAACATATTAATTGACATCATTGATTTTTCATTTGCATTTATTCCCTATTTCTAATTGGAAATTTACCTTTGGAGTTTTTATCATAACAGCATAGAACTAGCGCGTTCTTATAATCCAAAGTTTTAGTTGAAAGTTTTATTTTACTCAGTATATTTTTAAACTTTAGCCTACTAAATTACTTGTTTGAAAACTTCGTATGTGCCCGGACTTGTGCTTGTGTAATTTGTTTATTCGGGATGACAAACTGTCTTTGAGAAGCAATAAATCCAGGAGACTAGACGTTAGAACTGTGTAACAATTCATCATTCCGCAATCAAAGAGGAATCTGCGCGGTTCCGCCTTGGCCGCGAATAAACAGAATTCCAGCCGCCTAATAAGTCGGGGTGACAGGCGAGAATTTAGTGGCGACAAATCCGGTGCGCCAGCGGCCTTGCCCGTGTATCATCGCGAGGGTATCACCCGATGCGGACAGAGGGACCTCTGTATCAATCCGTAACAGGCAGTTAATCCTCACCAGAATGAACTTTGGCGGCAAGCCACGCCATTACAGACCCGGCATTCACTAAAAATACGGGTGGAGAATGTCCCACTAATTGATGTCGCAACGGGAAAGAAGTTTCCAAACCGTTATAGCACATGAGGGAAAATTGTTATGAGTTGCTTGAATTGTGAAAGTAATCTACGAACCTGTCGGAGACTGGAGAGTTTTCGGATGGTCGGCGAGTTTGAACAGATCGCGTCAGAACGGACACTCGCGGCACGCTCGGACGTGGGGTCGACGGACCGGTAGCGGCTCGAGATGCCAACTGACGTCGCGACGCCAACGCCTCCGACACGCTCCCACTCGGGTATCACCGGCGACGTTCGGGGAGAGTCGGGGCGCAGGCGCTCGTGTCCGGGCCAGATATCGTGCGTCCAAGAGTTTTGACTGCTTCGCGATGAAATTAGGGATTGTTTATCTCGCGTTTGTACGCCGCGAATTGCGGCAGTAGCGCCGAGCCGCCGGCGGCGGGGATTTATGATTATTGTTGTTTAAAAGTTAAACCGGCCGGCGCGGGGTGGGAGGCGGGCAATATGGCTACCTAAGCCGGTACTGGGATGAGTCATACGTCCCGCCAAGTCGCGGTGAATTACAGCTTGTTAGTTTCGTTACATTTAGGGTCAAACGAGCTGTGTGCTGCACTTACTCTAAATGTTCGCTCCACATAGTCCTGCAGTTCTGGCAGAGTTCGACGCTCTTGTTTGCTTTCTCCGCTACCATGATTGAGTTTTCACACTTTTAATACAAAAGTATAGATTAATAAAGAAGTTTCACATTACAAATGTTCGGTTGTACGTAGCAAAAACTAGAATGCTAACAAAGTTTATAGGAGTCAAGGAAAAGTTGATCGAAAGAAACAGAATGAGATAGAACAGGTGTGTAATAGAGCTTAAGCTGCATTTTCAGCATGCAGCAGAAGGTGGTATATAACTTTTGCTGCATGTAGCTAAGCTTTTGCTCCATGTTGTAGTAAAATTTATAACGCATTTTAAACGCCCCTCTGGAACCTTTTACATTGTACGTTTATCAAAACTCCAACACCTCGAAATATAAATGCCTGAGGCCAATTTGGAGCAAACGTGATCGATGTGATTATTCCAAGTCAACCCTTGATCTAGGTCCATAACATTTTCATTGCCCATAGTTTACAAATTATTATTTTATATATCATTCAATAAAATAATAAATAAAGCCTTAAGCATTGAAAGATATCATATGTTAATTTTTTTATGGCTGGAGTTAAAAAAAATGTTGAAATTGAAGACCAACCCGAAATGTTTTTTGAGGAAGGAGTCTCTATTGAGTTTTTAGAGCGAGAAAAAACATTATATTTATCATATCTAGGAAAATAAATTCTTATTTATATACAGATTATTTCAAGATTCACAATGCATTTTTCAAGTGTTATAACTCTATTAAAACACCAAAAGAAGAATAATTATGGTGTACAGCTAAAACGTTTTATCGTATCTTACGCGAAAGGGTGGTTAATCCGGAGAACTCAAAGTGTCATTTAAATAACTGATGAGGTGTTATGTTGAGAGCTGGTGCACACTTTTGTTTTATTAACATAATCGGCTCAGAGGTGACTGGCTAGCAGTAACCCGCTTAGGGTGACGCGGACGCCTCGACCTCTTCAGCCTCCAGCGTCCCGGCGCGTCTACCCGCCGCACAGCGCCGAAGTGCACGTATTATTATCCCCGTGTTATTACCATTTTTTTACCTGTAAGATCCCTCTTCAACCAAACCGTTTCAAAAATTGTATGTTATATTAAATACTTTTAGTATTTAAAGTGGTGGTTATAAACGTACTTTTTAACAAATATTTTAAAATAAAAATATTATAACATATAAATATTATAACGTTCTTTTGATTTTTTGTATATGTTGTTAATACACATGCCTGTAGTGTAAAGCCAAGTTTGCAGCTTCGAAAGCGTTGTGCTCACTGCGTGGTTATCGAAAACGTCTAATATTAAAATAATAATACACATAATTTCCCCGTTTGGTTTTCTTTCTGGAAGTTACTAAACTTTTACAAAATCATTGAACGAAATAGTTACAAATAAATTCCTAGATTCTGAGCAACTTTCAACTCTGCTATTTTAAGCAGTGGATACATAATAAAATATTCACTACGATAGTATATTAATACAATGAAGTTATGCGTCACACACCACTTATCGCGTAACAGGTTTTACTGAAATGGCATGTTAAATTTCATGTAAGTAGCTCATTTCATGAGACGTCCTGAGGACAGACAGACAGTCCGGACGAAAAAGTAAAGTTTTAACAGCTCCCAGGTTTTACAACCCCCAAGAAATACAGAAGAGAAAATATGCCAGCCTGCTGAATAAAATCCTATGGATACACATGCATTTAAGACGTTGCCTAAATAGAACTGATGTTACAAAAAGATTACTGATGATGCCTTAACCGGCGAAAGCGCTTTTTAAATAAATTTAATGTGGAAGTATAAAAAATGTCTTTTCCATTAAAACCTACTCACTTCCACCAAGAATACAAAGCAGAAAATTACAAAAAGATTTTAAGTCCATAGCTCAATTCGTTCTTGAGATATCACCCTGCGTTATCAGAGCTTTTCTGGCGCTCAGATAAATCCAACAAACGAAAATTCATCGAACTCTATCTTGCCTGTATGTAAATAAACTCACACAACGGTATAACGCAGGACCCGATACAATGTAGCGAAATACTTACTAATCAATACACCAAATATAACATATTAAAATGTCATATGATTGTACTAATTTTATTTACAAATTAGAATTCTATTAATTTCTCGTTATCATTATGGTTACCCATGGACCAATGCAAAGATCTTCGCTATTACTCTGCGAAATCCCATGGAGTGACGTGCACCATCGCAGAACTCTGTTCCTAATATAGAAATGAAACTTCATACATAATATCAATGCTATAGATCAGTTTGTTCTCTAGATACCTTACAACGAGCAAGTGGCAATGTATGGGCAAGTGCCAGTGTTGGAGCAAGTGACGTTGTTGTAGTAAAGTGAAAATGTATGGGCAAGTGCCAGTGTTGGTGCAAGTAACTGTAAAAGGACAAAACTCCACGTGCTCTTACTGCAGCACTGAGTTTCTGTAAAGCTAATTATCGTCCTGAAGTCCTGAAATAATCCGGCATTGATGAATATGGACACGGACAGTGATCCGCCCGCGTACGGCTGCCGGCGCGCAGATTATCCATTGACTTCAATGGTATCCGACATCCTGAATGACAAACGCGTCCCGGCCAATTGTATCTGGATACTCTAACGGGAACTGATTGGAAATCAAGCGATCCGAATTAGTTTCTAACCGAGTTTGCGTGTGATCGTGAGCAACAACTGTTAACTTGTTTATAACAACTAATTGTGTTTCTTGTTATAATTTGTGTTATGATCGATTCGAATATGATTTATTCAAATTATCAAATATACTTGATTAGTTTTTTTCAAGTATAAATTTTAATTTTTAAGCTATATTCTTGTATTCTCTGTGTTGTAAAGGTTTCTTGTTTTGTTTTCGACTTTTGTACAAGAATAGTGCAATTGTGAAAAATGGTTGTGACTCGTAGTAAGCAAGTTATTGGCAATATTGACAATGTTATGAATTCTATTCATTAGATGACACCTCTGTTGAGTCAATATTGGAACTAAAATCTTAACTGGAAGAAATTGCAAGTGAACGTTCCTGACTTGGAGTTGCAAAAAAATAGAAGTAAACATTTCTCAGTTAGTAACAAAACTTGACGAAGCTTTCGGTACGATTTCGGAGCTTCAACGATCAGTAGAAGAAACAAAAGCCGAAAATTGTTTGTTAGAATCTAAGCTAAGGGAAACTAAGTTGGATGGACGTGCGGCGTTAAATGACTCTTTCAAACTACAGGACGTTATCACTGAGGAAAGAGACATTATTCAAAAAGAAAATAATATGTTAAAAAATAGCTTAAGTGTTTGTAAAAATAAGTTAAGTAGGACTGAAGAAGAAAACTGTTCTTTGCAGTTACTGCTTTTAGAAAATAGTGCATCCATTGAATCTCTTACTTCTGGCTTAAAAGAGCATGAGTGTAAAAACCTCGAACTTAAAAATCAGTTGGTTAAGCTAAATATGCAGTTAAAAAAAAGAGCGTGAAAATGTCTGGAAGCCAGGACGTTGGGTAGATGATAAAATACTAGACTCTTATTTTGAAGCTTTTAATAACAATAACTTGAATAACTCTTCCTGTAACACTTTATTCTTAGGACCAACTGTGGCACAATTGATTAGACACGGGAGCTCGGATGTAGTACGGCATCAGTTAAACTCTCTTAATTTTAATAACTATGACTTTGCATTCATGTGTGTAAAAAATAATGGAGCTGAGCTCAGGTCAGACAATGGCACTCATTGGAGCTTGCTCTTTTTAGATCTCAAAGCTAAATCTGGTTACCATTTCGATTCTCTTCATAGCCATAACTTAAATAGTGCAAAAAACCCTGTTTACTGAAGCTCTGAGTATTGATGGGAGTAAATTCTTTGAAATTAAATGTAATCAACAAAGCAAAAGTTTTGAATGTGGTATTTACGTTCTGGTGAACGCTAAGTTTGTAGATGAGGGTTATTGTAGAAGAGTAAAGCCCGGTTGTAGCCTACATCATTCCAAGGACTGGTACAATTCTTTCCAGGTGGAAACGCCAGAAGATGTAGGCGTTTGTTCAGGTGTTGGAAAGTGCATCCATGTATTCTAGTGCACACTCTCAGTCCTTACGGACAGACATTAGAAATTGTAACAATGAGGTTGATTGCCATAAGAATAATAGTTCTATGGGTTATAACAAAAACTCCACTACTACTTCCAACACTGTTTCCGTTGTACGGGCCAAAAACATAAACAAAAATTGCTGGGTTAAGGTTAAATCTAACAGTAAGCATTGCTTGCTCTCGCAACAAAAATATAGTAACACAATCTAGTTTTAGTCACAAAAACAAGTATAATGTGTTAATGAATATAGAGCATTGTGAAAATGTAGGCTTAGATGTAAGCTCTTTTGTGGTAAATCAAATGTCTGGGAAATGGAAAGTCAGACCCAGTAAGAGAGCAAGCTTGCACTCAGATCACGACACCAGCTCAGGTTCTTCTAGTTATAAGCCTAAAATAGTCTCACCTAGTTTATATAGTAAATTCCAAAATTGTGACTTGCAATCCCACCAAATTTCAAAAGTAAGGGACACCAGCCTGACGTCACATTTTAACTATGGGGAGCGTCTGGCAGAAACCCCCTCAATCGTAGATGAACAATGCTGTGTGAAGGAAGGGAAGGTTATTGAAGGGGGGTCCGATATTTTGTCAAATTGCTTGATTATTGGTGACTCCATTCTTAGGTATTCGAGTAGGCAGTGTGCTGAAAACGGTGCTACTATTGATTGCAATCCTGGGGCTAAAATTATTCACATAAAACAGAAACTTCTTGAGTATGTTAGGAAAAATCCACAGGTAATATATCTCCATGTAGGAACAAATAATTTGGTACAAGGTTTCTGTGGTGGTAAAGGTTATAACGGTGGTTGGGGGATGCGGGAAATGCTAGATGGCATGGCAGACCTGCTTTCCACAGCAAGACGAACCTTTCCAGGGTCGAAGATTAATTGCTAATAGCATTTTGTATCGGGCTGACATCAGTAACGCAGCACTGATAGATTTAAATGACCAACTTCAGTTAATGTGCTGGAACTTTGGTGTACACTTGGTGAAGACTTGGCACTCCATTTCTAGAAGTCACTTAGTAAGAGATGGTCGCCATCTCAGCAGATATGGGAATCGTTGCCTAGGCTCTCTTATGCTTCGTTCATGGATGAGGGTTCACGGCGGGAATTCTGAAGAGTGTGTTTCCCCCTCTTCCTCCTCAATCAGTTGCTGATTCGGCTAGTTTTTTAGAACTATCCCCCAATCTTCCAACACTGGAGGAATATGTTTAGCTTTTAGAAAATTTTTGTAATGACGATTGTTGATGCAATTTATTTTGTTTGATAACAATAAAGATATTTGAATTTGAATATATTACGAATAAATTTATACCTTGCTAGAATTACATCCGGGATTCAGCGCGAAAGCTTGCTTTACTTGAGTATCATTCTTAACACACTGTTTGTATTAAGTTTATAATTTCTATGACGTACATTGTTGATTAAAAAAACAAAACAAAACTTAAAAAAATTAAATGTCCAAAAATTAGAAAAGAGTAATGCCATTAAAAAAATTTACCATCGGCTTCTATGTTAAATAGTTGTTAATTTTTACAAAAGAATAAAGTTAGAAAGAAGGAAAAGAGGATAATTTTATTTTAAACCGTTTGTTTTCTTTGATTTTATCTTGAACTGACGTCAGGTTACAGAATTAATTAGATTTGTAATAGTGTTATGAATTAACTCTAAAAGGCAGATTTTTAGGTTGAAGGAATTTTAAACGTTTTAAAGTTGAATCGCATATTCTGATGACCTTTTCGGATTTTTGTGAACGACTTCAAATTGTTGATTCCTTAGGACAGGTTAGGTGATAGATTAGGTTACCTTTCGACTTTGATGATTGCATGTAACTCCAAAACACTGAGGCTAAATAATCTTAAAACAAAAAGTGCGGGTTTATTCATTATTTCAGTAGTTTAGACGTGAAATTTAGTACCAATAAAAAATAGTAATTTCTTTTAAACCATCACCTTATTCAATTGGGAAAATTCCGTTGGAGGAAGGAACCGTTTCAATCCATTTATAACAATAGAAGCAAGATTTAGTGTTTAAAGCAATATGGAGTTGACAATTTGGCTTATTGCATTTTCTAAATTAACTTTTTCTTAATTTTAATTGATTACAATTCAAAAGAAATGGATTTATTTCTCAATTAATGAGACACATCTAATTTAAAATTTTATGGTAATATAACATTTACGGTTTGCTATTGGTATAGTTTCTAGTAGTATTATTTAAAAGTTAAAAACGAAAGCCTGTCTCTGTACATATACTTCCGGTGAGGGGGCAGTCTAAAGCTTCAATGTAAGCGCCGCGCCGATTACGTTTGGGCAACAAAAACAAAGTGGAGACAAAAACGTTATAGACCACTCTGAAATTAAGGCAAACAATTGAAGGCTTTTAAAATATTATTTTTTAAAATGTTTTTATAGTCATATTTTTACATGGATTTTATTCAAGCAAATACTATATTATATGAATTTAGGGACAAGGAAGATACGAGTGGGACTGTCCTTAAACATTACATTCTACCTTCAAGTCTTAACTCTATCCAAAGGGTGGGTAGAAACAATATTTTGTTGTATGCATTTTTGACATATAACTTTAGCTTTATTTTTTTCGCGCTGGGAATTTTACTGAGTATAAATTTGTTACGGTATTTTCATTATTCAAAATCTCTAAAGTCTAAAGAGCTTAACACATTTAACGCCTGCCATGTATTTCAGTATGGTCTAAATGTTGAATTTTCGACAGTACTGATCTCATTTTACCAACATGATTTCTCAAGATGTAGATTCTAGATTCGTGCCTTTTCTTTACAAGTGCTCTTTCATAATCACCTAGTCACAACATTCTAAACATAACCACCATCGTTGGAAAATGACGCCATTGTCAGTATGAAAAGACTTAATTTCTCGTGTTCTGGAGAGGTCAATGTCGTAGATTCAAGACCTCATCTACACTGAAAGAAAACTTGTATCATCTGTAAGCAAACATTTAAAACATTTGTGAAGTGAAAACAAACAGCCACAATATTCTACAGCAAACGTGATATTGAGCCTGAACGAACAGAACCAATCCGGCGAGTGGTAGGAACGGAAACGGTTATTATCTGGGAATAGACTGGAACAAACGTAACAAAGAAGTGACACAGGGTAAAAGCACGATAAGGTAAACAATATGTCGAGTGGTGGCATTAGAAGTACACAAACAATACAGACACTTCTGCCCTCTGTTGTTGCTATCTTGGTATTGTTACTGTTGTTCACTGGCCCGTGACTTTCCGATTGTGAAGTACCTTTACAGTAAGAGACGCTTCAAACTTAAATATCGTTGACGGCGCAATGAAGTTTTGTGAACAATTCGTGTTGAAGATGTCTTCGCCTTACTATCTTTTCCCAGTCTTATATCTATTAATTTAAGAGACTTTATTATATTTATCTATCACCTTTAAATACTATATTACTCCTTAAAGTGTTATCTTGGGTGTGGTAAACATTATGTATTAATATTATTGAATAATAAATTTCTATAACCGCCAAAAAACGCTAGTCAATTACTAAACATATTTTGAATTTGTTGATTTCCAAATAAAAATATAATACTTAATTATTTTTTTATAATTTTTCTGTGTATTAGAAGTCATGTGCCAATTCATAATTACCTAGTTTTAAATCATTTCATGATATATTATCGCTTTCGTTACGGTAGGCGTTGGAAGGGACACTGCGTTTTTCTTCTCTATGATTTAATTATACGCCGATCGCTCAAAATGGCTACTTCGGGCATCATTAAATAATAACATAGCAATTCAACTATGAATCGATCAGTGCATCTGAATATTTCAATCTAACATATTTCAAATAATCAAGGAATAGTTATTAGGTCAATAATTCTCTAGTTAGGTAAAGCGTTTCCTTTCTCCACGGAACGCGTGTTTCCTGGATTTCCTTCTTATTTTAAAGATACAATTATTATGGTCACGTAAATTCCTTACATTAACACGTTAGCATAATCTACAAGTAGTTTCAAGGCACAATAAAATAGGCTGCTCATACAGACACTAATAAATGAGATATTAACTTTCCAGTGACCGCGATGTGGCGAAAGAGGTGTCACAAGGTAACACTGACAAGCTGGTGTCAGGTCACATCTGAGGCCGAGGCGGTGAACCGCAGTTATCAAGACAGATAGGGCCATCTGTACACGTCCATCGAGCACTTGAATTATACATTTCTGGTAAATAATTCCATCAACAGAATGTCTCCGGAAAGGAACACATGCGGTCAGATCGATCTGTCCAGAGTCGCTTGCAGAACACTATTATGTGTTTTGGTTTAGAGTAAATAAATTGGTTTTGACATCAAAACAAAATGTTTTTATTATTATCAATAGTGCCTAAAGATTGATATATGGTATATCACGTTTTAAAGATGTTTTCAAGTCAAAAATACCCTTATTAATCGACCGTTCCTCTGTACAAACAGCTTTTTCAAAACAAGTACAGGCATCTAAAACTATTGGCAATTAATTCATTTAGGCGTAGACGACTATATAAAAATACTTTAACTAACCTAAATTTCAATCGCCAATTTTTTTATCTTAACAAGGGAGGGAGTTGTACAACTTGGGAGCAAAGTTCGAAAAGCCTCTCCTCCCTATCACAAGCCTTACACGAGGGACGTAAAGCTGATCGTCCAGCTGTTCTGCAATCAGTAACCTCGCCACGGTACAGGAGTCTCTTTACCAATATCGCGTTATACTTGTTAAACTTGCCTTCCACTTGCGTTCCTGAAGAGACAGGACGCGATGGACTAGATGCTGGTCTGCAGCCTGCATACTGTCTCCATAGGCAATAATCCTGCAGCCATTCGATTGCCAGATAAGTGGTCGTATTTACGTAAATTATAAATAAAACTTATGTAAACATCTACCCTCGAAATGCTGTTACCGTAAAAAGCTTAAAAAAGAACACGGATAAAATCAAAGGTTGTGTCAAGTGGAACTTTGCTATCTTTGGGAAGACAAACCTGTGCCTTTACGTCCCTTTTATCGTCACAGGCGCTCGCTGAGTAGCATAGGTGACGTGGTCAGAAAAGCTGAGTTCACTTTCAATTATAACACCCAACGTTTTCACAGCATCGGAACTCCTAGTGCTTGGTCTTAACAAGCTTAACATGCATGTTGCAATCTGTCTAATTTAACGGGGTTCGAATTTAAGAACTATACATTTGTCACCATTAAGCTTGAGACCATGTTGAAATCTATGCTCTCGAGATCAGAGTTTGATTTCGCAATGAGCAACTCAGTTGAACTGGGTTCGTGTGACAACTGAAGCTGACAGTCATCTGTATATGCGTGCACATTGCAGTGCTTCACACAATTGGTTAGGTCTGCTGTGTACTTTGTAAACAGCAATGACTCCAGATAGCTTTCTTGCGGGACCCCTCGTGGTTTTGGAAGAGGAGAAGAAACGTCAGGGCCCAGTGTAAGGTAGCTAATAAACATATATGTTGTTTTATTGAGCAGGTTTTACTAAGTTAGTTTCATTATTAAATGAATATTACACTTAAAATATTGATATTTTACACTAAAGAGGTAAATTGTTATGTTTTTTTACAAATTGTAATGTATGGTTGAATGTCAACGTAGCTAATTACTGTAAGAATTCCTAAATTTTCACTTCTGAAGTCTGTCCTCAAGAACTGACCTGCAGACTTAAAATTTTGCATGAAGTTTTATTTCTACGTAGGCATCATCGAGTTCAATGAAATGCACGTCACACGATGGAACTTTGCTGAGCGTTAGCAAACACATATTTAGATTGGTCTTATGGATAACCATGATGGCAACAACAAAATCGCAGAATATATAAGTTTTTAAATAGAGTACAATCATATGACAATTATAAATGTAGCATAGTAACACATATAGCTTAATTATTCGCAATATATCTCGAGAAATATTTTTTTCTCAATTGATTATACTTCATTTTTGAGTAAGTATAACATAAAAGTTTGTGTATTTAACATTGAAACACAATCAAAGTGTCCGTTGGTGAGACATACGTCGGCTATGATATCAGCAGATTGTAGAATCACAAGAACGTGTGCCGTACCAGGCTTGTACTGTAATTACTAAAGCTGGTTTCTTGCTCTCATTGTTAAAGGATGTTCTTTTTTAATTCAAATTAGTCCTTCAAAGGTTCTTCTTTCATCTTTGTTAATTAAAAATAAAAGAAGAAGCTGCAGCATGTGTTTTACATTCAATCAGAAAGACAAAACAGACTCTACTACACGCTATGTTAACATTTTATTGATATAAACATTTTTTCTCACCTTCTATAAAATTATAAACCCTGTTAACAACGCTTAATTTGAACATTTTAGATCTATTTTAAAGTGTATTACAATGGTTCGGTAAAATTCTTTGAGGTAATATAAAAATTTACAGTAGTCTATATTCTGATAAACACAAACTTTAATTATGTTATCAATTACATGTAATCAACAACAAGTACTTTGTGTGCAATAAGTCAGAAATGAGCTGAAACAATTGAATATTTAATATGAAAATGAGCAATAACTATTCACAATTTCCAGTAATTAATAGGAGTGCAGTTGGTTCATAGTACGTAACAACGGTGTCATTTGTCGAATTGTTGGTTTAACTACCCCAACAGGTTATATAAAAATAAAATAAGACCTTAATAGTTTTAAATTCATAATTAATATACTAACAGTTACCCGCGGCTTCACACGCAATTTTCAAAATCGAAGGGCGTAATTTTCCTTCTTAGAGAATAATAATAATAATAATATTCTTTATTGCCTCAACAATTTCACAATTGCATTGCATGCGTCAAACATTTGATGTATTAAACACACAATACTTAAATGTGAGAGTCAATAAACAAGGCAGTTAAACAAGTGTTTGGAATTTCATGGTAACTG
>NW_025777733.1:5000-91428 GCF_021130785.1 Homalodisca vitripennis | reverse complement strand
TAAAATCATCGAGGATTTCTGGCTTAAAATCGTAGACAAATTCAACATCCAGATAATGAAAAAATACGGGTAATATCTTTTCATAATAAACGTGTGTATCGATACATACAAACCTAAAAGTATTCTTTGAAAAGGAAAATAATTTTGTCAATGGTTCTAAGAGATAAAGTAAAAATTGTTATTCTGTTTTCTAAATTCTGTAACAAATTGTGTTTGCTTCTTGTCTCTATATTGTAATTTTCTAAGCAGGTTATTCAAATTTCTTAGGTTTAGGTCTTTCGTACAAAATTAAATTACAACCTCTACAAACTTGTAACCTCTATTACAACACTTGTAAACAGTTGGCATTATACTCTTCCATTTATATAGAAAGATTTTTTGTTATAAATGGAGATTATGGAACTAAGTCTGCCGATATATAAATTTTTCAGCGCAAATGTTTATGTTTATATTTCAACTACCGAGATAAAAAGAAATGATTTTATTTTATTATTCAAACTATTTAGGATATTTTGTCTATGATTACAAAGATTATTATGGAAGAAATCGAGATTTTTCATCTGCGAAAGAGTATATATTTGAAGTTTTAGAAGGAATGAAAGAGAACAATATGAACATTATTAACTACTGAATTTCTCTAATATCGTTCTTAATCACATCATAGGCTAAAAATTTCATCAGAAACCACAACCACATAACAAATCGCGTTTGTAACAGCTTTTTGAAAATCCATATTGATAATTATATCGTTCTTTGAACCAGAAATATTTGTCAAACTCTTTGTCGTATCAATGACATAAATAGGTCTATTCGCTAAAAATTCTTTAGGAATGTAATACATTTCCTTATTATTACAGTTAACTTTCTTAAAATCTTGATACATCTGATACATGATTCTGAAAAGACCTCCTGAAATGTTTAAATTTTGTAATTCATCTGGATAATAAGAACCGTTTCAATTTTACTCTGATATTTTTTACATCCAAACTATCAAACTTTGAAGGATTTTTTCTTGATTATTCTGTTATCTGTTTGAAAACCTATGATAACGAACTTGGGATTGAAGATATTTCTATAAATATTTGTAATATCGAACGAATAAGTTGTTCCGGAAATACCTTTTTGTTCAATACATTGCCAATCTAGAAAATTAAACATAATGTTTTGACTTTTTGTAATTTCATCAATCAATCTAATTTTACTCGTGGTTTTATAATCAATCATTGGAACTCTAATAAAAAAATCTGTAATTGTTATTTTTCCATCAACAGGCGTAACATTTCCAGTTGCAGTCTTCAGAATCATATCATCGTCTTCTGCTCATTATAAAACTTAGATAAAATCCTCTTTTATAGATCGGAATAGTTACATTTTCAAAAAATCCTAATCCAAAATGAGATAAATTTCCAGCTGCTTCAAAAGCACCAAATTTAAAATCTGATTCAAAGCCATTAGAAGTTTGAGAAATAACATCACTTTTTGAATACGAAATAGTTCTTTTAATTGTGCTTAATTGGCCACAGTTTTCGACTTCTTCTATCAATTTATTGTGTTTTCTTACTTCAATCTTAGAAAATAAAAACGGTATAAAATTATCGATTAATCTAACATTATCAGTTCCAAGATATGCTTGACCATCTTGTTTTGTTAAAGTACCAGAAATATAAAACTGGAAGTTAGACGAGCAAAAGTTATCTCCAAAATCAATATTAAACTCAGTTCTTTTATTCGGTTTATTCAAATGTTGTTTACTAATTGGATAGAAATTTTTTAACTCCGCCCTTTCAATATCACTAGCATACTTTCTGTTAGTCCGCCATTTATATAGAAAAAATTTCAAGATTTTTTTACGAAAATTTTAATCATGTATAAGTCGATAAGAATAGATTTTAGTCATTTTTTAATGATCTACTTCGTCATATTCAGGATTCTCTTCTATAAATTTTGCAATTTCGGCCACATATTTCAATAAAATCTGCACAGGATAGTAACCACTATCTATTATATTATTCCAATCAACTGTATCTTTATTTTCATCAAAAAAACTTTATACTCAAGTGTTGATAGAGACAAAGAACAGACATATTGATCTTTTAATTGATAATGTATATTTTCTTGAATGAACTCTGATGATAAAGTTTGATATTTAGCAATGTTATACCAATTCAATTTTGTTTACGTATAATCTCATCATATCTTCGGATAATTTCATATTTTTGAGAAATATCATCCCAATGTTCTTTTTTCAAATCTCTTTCGTGTTGCATTATAAAAAGATCGAAAGCACTGTAATGTCCCGCTATCTCTATTTATTAAGAAAAAATTTCAAAATCAAGTTTTTATAAATTGGCTCTTTTTAGCGTTACATTCAGCACATTTTCCAGATATTCTCGTAACTCCATTGATGTTTGCATAGTATTTTATATCATTTGTTGCAGTTTTTTCTTTACATCTCACACAACATATGAGCGCCATTTATAAAGGAGAAATTTTGTCATCATAACCGTCTAATCCATTAAATCTGTTATCAATATTTTCAAAAGTTTTATTAACATCTTCTTTAAAATTTATTAAAGTTTTCTTCTAGTTTATTTACTTTATCGAGTTTATCAACTATACTTTGAAGCAATTCACGATTTTTTTCAACACTTTCATGATGTATATCTTCATATGTATGATAACTTTGCGCAATTTCTCTCAACTGCTCATTAACAGAATCTGTAAATGATTATAATATTGCTCAAATTGTATAAACTTTTTCAGCAATTTCACCAAACATCGTCTACTGATCTTTTACTTCTTTCTTCAAGTTTTTCATAGACTTCTAACTTGTCATAGACTTCTGTTGTAAAATCTTTAACATGCTGTTTATGATTCTCATAATTTTGTTTTAGTTCATTAAACATTTTTAATATGATCTTCTAATTGAATCATTACAACAACATCAAATGGATTAATTCCTTTACTAACACTGCTAAGTCTTTTTCCTTTAAAAACTAAGGCATTTTTAACATTCGGATCATGTACATCAACAATATCGATGTTTCTGATAATTTTAGAGGTTTCAAAATTTTGTTCTTTAACAACAACATTATGTTTGTCAATACCAGGTCCGAACACCGACAATCCTTTTTTTTATTAGCCATACTAACATAATTCTTTTCAACTTTGATCGCTTCAGTAATTTTATCAGCTTTTTCGATATGAGACATTATATTGGTAAATATTTTTTTTTACACCATCATCAACTTCTTTTTCCAATGTTTTTATTTTTTCAGCAAACTTCATTTGAAACTCATGAAATTTGCAAGTTTGTTATCATATTCTGCTTTAAAATCTTCAATCTCGACAGCAAACATATCTGAATCTGGAAGGTTTTGTAATAAATTTTCTAACTTGTTATCAAAACTCATTTCTCAAACTATCAAAATTAAAACTATTATCTACATTTTTGAATAATTTGTGTTCCAAATACGTCAAAAATATTTTGTGAATCCATATTTATTAAGTAATAATATGTTAACAACTTCTTTAAAATCTTTACCATCACTCAGTTCATTCAAAACAAAAACACATAAATGACCACAAATTAGGGGATCTTTATAATCTTGAATCTGAGAATCATTGTAGTAGACGCTTGATTTTTTCAAATATTTAATCAATTCTACAGGTGGTTTGTCCTCAATTCTTCCATACGGAATCAAAATAACATGCATTCTTATCATTTTTATAATAACAAATCCAATGCGTTCTACTTTGTAATCAATTGTAATCGAGTCTAAATTCACAATTCCACATTCAAATTTCTTAACTTTTTCAGGTTAATGTATCTCTCATGAAGATTCCTCTAAAATGTTTAATATTTTTGCAGATTTCTTCCAATTCCCCGAATGTTAAATGTTTTAAATTTTTTTTCAATGTTTGATTTCACGTAATTCAAAGTTTTTTCATCTAATCCAGATCCTGTAAACATCTGCCAACTCTTTATCTAACCAATTTAAAATCTTTCGAACAGTAGGAATCACATCTTTTTTAACGATTGGAGCAGCTTTACGAACATAAGGAACAACATTTTTAACAACTGGAATATTTTTCTCCAAAATCTAATAAATCTTTCAAAAGTCCACCATTTTTGAGTTCTTTTAACGGATTATAAGAAAATTCAATTCCGGTTCCTTTATTGTTTTTTCTTATGTTTTTTCGAGTTTATTGAATTGTCTATTTGTTAAAAATATCTTATCTTCGCCATTTTTTAGTTGATCTATTTTAAATTGAATACTAACGGGTATTTTCTTCTTAAAAGCGGATTTTATTTTTTCTTTCTGATTTTTGCTGAAATTTACGTTCATCTCCATTTATATAGTTAAAATTTCAAGTTCTCTTCGATTCCCATTCCTAGTTTTCTCTTCAAAAACATTGCTCCAGCTGTTGGAAGTGCAACAAATCTTTCACCTAAACTAGCATCTTTTGATAAAAATCTATCCATTGCCTTATCTTGCAAAACTTTGATGTAATTGAAGTCCACTGCAATCTCGTTGAACCTAGTTTTGAAAATCATACCGAACATTTACACAAAGAATCTGAAATTTTGTACACTTTTTTCCCAAATGTTGCTTATGGATAAAAAATCAGTGAAAAACCGGATGAAATCGATTATATTCCAATTAGAAAAAATATTAAAAGAATTCAAAAAATCGTTCTAACTATACAAGACTCTGAGGGAAATTTATTAAATAATGAGAGTAAAACAACAATATATTTAAGATTGAAAAAGGAATACAAATGAGATGATGATGACAAAATTCAATATTTTTACTTAAAAAACAAGGGGCTATTCGAATGGCCCCTTAACAAATCTTCATCCTGACACTGTTTTTTTATCAATGAATCTGACCTTTATTCTCAAAATAAAAATTACTAGTTAAATGGAGTCAGTCGTAGACCTACTCAATAATCAACTTAGATTTGAAAACAACATATCTTTACAATTGTGGATGATAATAATGAATTTTCGTTCAAAGCAATAGATGTAGCAGAAATATTAGAATTTAAAAATACGAATAAAGCTATTATTTACCATGTTAAAGAAAAGTACAGAAAAACATTTACAAACAAGGGGGGTAACGAATCGTTACTACCTTCAAATTTTCAAGAAAACACTATTTTCATTAATGAACCGGGAATATATTCTTTAATATTAAAATCTAAAATGAAGAAAGCAGAATTATTTCAAGACTGGGTTTTAGAAGAAGTATTACCCTCCATTAGTAAATTTGGTGAGTAAAAACTTGAAAACAAGATTAAATATTTAGAGGACGAAGTTAAACACTTGCAAATTAAAGATGAAATAAAAAACGGAAATAATCGCAAAACAAAGTTTAAAAATTGACTTAATGAAACCAGACTTTGTTTGTAAAGATTTTGATAAGAAAAAACACCATGTTTTTGTATTAATTAAAAAGAATCACATGTGGAAATATCCTTATTATGTTTATTAGAGCTCAAAAGAGAGAAATACCGAAAAGATTGAAAGAACTTGAAATTGATTACCCAGAAATGGAAATTTTATTAAGATATGGAGATACAAATAGTATAAAATCTCTACAACCAAATGAAAGAATCTTTGAATATTTTATACAACGGAAATTCATTTTACTACAAATATGGCAGAATCTCGACTGATTTATAGAATATCTAAATTACACGATGAAAAATGTTTCTAAATTTTACTAAAAACTCTCGATTTATTATATTTTGTTTGTAAATGTTTAGCATAACTAGGTAACCATTGTAGAATTTTTTTTTCATATTCACAAGGCGTTTCGTTTTTATATTTTTCGCTGTAAAATATTTTTGCACAATCTTTGCAAAAAAGCATCTTTTCTATCTTTACTATACTGCCCAGTTATTAAATTCAGAAATATTTTTAATTTCTTTACAAAAGTAACACTTTTTTTTTCCTTCTAAAGTTAATTTGTCCATTTTAACATATAATTAATCATGATCCTTACAATAACAGTCTTTTCTATTCTCTTCCTTATTAAAATTCTTGACACTTTGTACATTTCTTTTGAGTCTCCATTTATATAGAAAAAATTATTACACGATAAACATGTTACTAAATTTTATTAAAAACTCTTGACTTATGATATTTGGTTTGTAAATGTTTAGCATAACTAGGTAACCATTGAAGAACTCTTCCACATTCGCAATGAGTCGGTTTTATTTTGACTTTCTCGGAAAATTCTTATAGCACAATCCTTACAAAAAGCTTGTTTTTTATCTTTACTATAATGCCAGTTGTGAAATTCTGAAATATTCTTAATTTCTTTACAAACGCAAAATTTTTTCTCTTCTAACGTTAATTTTTCTATTTTTTCGTATAATTCTCTCTCATATTTACTACGACAATCCTTACACATAGACCCTAATCCTTCTTTTTTATTCTTATTTTTATAAAAAGTTTCAAAATCTTTAAATTCTTGACACTGTGTACATTTCTTTTGAGACTCCATTTATATAGAAAAAATTACAGCTTTGACTTTCTCAATTCATATTCATAAAACTTTCCGGTTATTTCTTCATTATTTAAATCTTTTAAAACTATAAGTTACAGGATCTGTGTTATTAATTTGATAAATCACAAAGATTTCTCTTGACCAATTGTTCTTATATTTGTTTGAAAATGTTTGTTTTTTACTAACAATTCTTACATGATCATTGACTTTAAATTTAGTTTTCGTGTAACATACTTAAAAACCGTCTCTAATAACTCCTTTTCAGCATCCTTATCCACGTCTTTGGGCTTCATTTTTGATCATACTGTGAACTGTATTGTTATAATTGTTTACGATTTTTTGAAGAATATCGATCCATTTAAAGTTTTTATTAATCTCAAAATTTACTTTCATTCTCTCATTTTGAGTTCTGTTATATCTCTCTACAATACTTGATTTCTCTTCGTTTTCAGTATGATAAATCTTAATGTTGTATTTTCTCAAAAACATCATTAAATTCTTTATTTTTAAACTCTAAACCCTTATCTGTATGAAGTAAGTTAGGAGGTTTGTGATTGATCCTTATGGCATCTTTTACTATATCTTCGAAAGCTTTTGAAACATCCTTGCCGTTTTTTCTTTTGATAGCTCTTGACCAAGCATATTTTGAGAAAGTATCAATAACATTTAACATATACTTAAATCCATCATTTTGATCCGAATAGTTAGACATTATAACTAAATCTGCTGCCCATATATCGTCAATTCCTAATGTTATAATTTTTCTCTTTTTAAACTTTTTTCGTACTGGTGCATGAATTTCTCTAGCTTCAATCTCTATATCCTCTTTGTTCTTCAATTCTTTCTTTACTTGTTTTTCATAAGGATTCTTAAAAAAATTTACTCTTATTTGTCTTACATTTTGAAGATTTTGCTGCAATTCTATACAATCCGTTTTGAGTTTGAACAATTTTAGAATCTATATTTTTCGTTTTTTTTCTTACATTTGTGGCAGTGGAATTAAATCATCTGCCATTTATATATCAAAGTTTCCAACTTTGTTTAACTCTTCTAAAATATTAGATTTCGCTTCATAGCCATACGGTACTGTATCGATCTTATTTTCTAGGACAATTCTCTTATCATCTTTAGCGTTCAGTGCCAGCTTGTTTATGGTAACTGTGTACAACTCATGTTTGTAGCTTTTGATTACTGTCATCTCCCTAAATTCTTCTTTATCTTCGAACAAACATTTCTTCAAGTTTTCGATATTTATTGTTTTATTTACAACGCTTCTCTTAATTCCTTTACATCTTACTGGATTTTTTTGTCTAAATATTTGAACGAGTACATTTTCGATCTCAATCCACACAAAATTCTTCTAAAACTTCGCTATTTAACTCATCTTTTGAATTTCCCTATTACCTTCTTATTTTTAGTAGTGAAACATTCGTGATCTTTTTGGATAATCACTTGTATCAAAGTCATCTATATTTTCTTTAATAATTTTAAAAGGATCTCGTTTCAATTCTAGGAAATAATTGTCTGTATCCATGTAACACAGATTCAAATCTGGGTCAAAACTTCTTTAATTTATCGTAATAAAACTCATACATTAACAATTTTGATAGGTCAAGAACTGAAAATCCTATGTAGATCGGTTTGTTAAATTTAACCTTTTGTTTGTACATGTGACTCGCTATTACAGTTGTCGTCAAAGATATTAAAGGATTTGAAATTTGTTTTCCTAGCTTGTTTCATTGAAAAATTCTTCATTTCCTAGTTTGATATCACATCTATTTTCGCACATTTTCCATAGATTTTCCAAAAACTGAGTTGTTCATCAGCTTGAAAAAATCTTTCTCAAAGTCACTTGTAGCTTTTGGTTTCTCATGTTTGTGTTACAATCAATGTACTTTTTTATAAAAGGCTTCTGATCGAATGCTATAACTCTATTCACATGTATCAACACCATCCCTTGTTCGAGGTAAAATTTCAAATTTCTTGAATGAACAACGTATTCAGTTTTTATCCAGTAAAGTTGTGCAAAGTTTGTTTTTATAATGTTCGGGAGCAAGAGGCAAATCCTTGTGATGTTTCATGTAAATTTGTTGGATATCCTAGATCAACTTCGAGAATACAGCCATAATCTTCGTCGCCCAGTGAGTTCCAAAATTGTTTCTTGCCACTCTTCTTTTGTATATGTTTTAGGATTCATCCACTTGATATCACTAAACGGCAGTTTTTGCATAAGACCATAACCATAAAGGTTGTTTGCATCGACATAAAGTAAATAGTTTTCGGTCGGGCTTTGTCTTATCGAAATCTTTCAAATATTTGTTATTTGCTTTCACATATCGCTTAATACATTGAGAAATACCTCTACTACGAATACCTTTTTCAATCATTAAATACATATTATAATCACTAATCAATTGTAATTCTATTTTCGTTAATTTTTAACATAGCGTCCCATGCGAGACTTGGAGCAGTTAGATAATGAGCTGGATCAAGTTTGTAACAATTTAGACAAATGTTTCTGAAATTTTCAAATATATCAGCGAGCAATAGTACATCTTGGATATTGTACAAATCAGAGTAATTTCCAAGATTTTTATCTTTTAATTTGTTCCAAACGCTCAAGTAGTATTGATAATCTTTCTCAGATATGCTCTCATCTGTCAAAAGTGAATAGAAATCTTCAATTTTCAGCTGTTCTGTGTAATCAAGTTTTTCAATACTATCGATAAATTCGTAAGGAAATATGCCTTTTCCAGACAATATTTTTAAGATTTTCTTCTTCGTCATTTGGTTGTCTTTCTAGAATTGCGTTTAATATTCGTCCATCTTGTATAAAATGATTTGTATGTTTGAAGTCTTCTTTCTTTAGATTTTTAGCTAACGTTTCAATAGATGATGCCATAAATCTGAACGTATTACGAATGAAAACTTGATAAATTTTCTAGGTTTATCATTGTCAAACTCATAGCCATATCCAGAATTTACAGAATAATTTTATATATTTTTCATCTGTGTTTGCGATCAAATCAACATTTCCATATTGTTTTAGCCAATTCTTTTATGTACAAATGAGTATCGTAATTTGACATATTGTGACAAAAAAATGGAATATTTTGAGGAAATTTTAGATTCAAGTTTACAAGATAAATGAGCTGAACCTCTAAATTTACCTGTTAAATGACAATGATCTCTTACTTTTAATCTTTTTTCATCATCAAAAACCTTCTGTTTCACAGATATGACAAAACTTTTGAGTTTTGATACTAAATTTCTTCTTCTTCAGATTTAATTTCAATAGGCTTCATGTTCCTTGAATTATATTTTTTAGCTATGTATTTCGATAATTTATTAAGCTCTTCAAACAATTTTGCAGGAACATTAGGCAAATCGTCCTTCATTTTTGGCTCGATAACATATCGGTTTATACATGCGATTGGTCACATTCGACACTAAAATATAGAGTAAAACCATAAGGAATGTGGCTTCTGAATCTTGGTTGTAGTCGATCTTTGTAGATTGTTCTTGCATGTTGGAATTTTTTCTAATATACTCTCAAAATCCATATAAATAACGTACGGATGGCTAAACTTCTTTTGATAATTAGTAAATTTAGTTGTTTGACCTGAAAACAGCATAACTGGCTTACAAACTTCATGTTGCTTGCAAATTTCTAAATCTCCAGATTTGTAGAAATGGCTTAAAACACCTTCTACATAGAAAATTTTTATGTCCATGTTTGGATGTTTGAGAACTCACTAACCTACTTAAATCGGTTATCAAAACAAAATGAGATTTGTCTTCTTGTTTTACATACAGTAGATCAATATTTAATTCTGCATCATATTTTTCAGAAATTTGTAACGGAACAACCTTAATACTTTCATCAAAACTGTAGACATTGATAGACATTTTTGGATATTTGTACTTGGAATTGTAACTTCGTTTCTTAAATAATTGTATATCTTTCAAAGACATTGGATACTCAAAGCCCGAAAATATCTCATCATTTACTAATTTTTTCATATTGTTTTGCTCTGTCAACATGAGTCTCGGTTTTTTTCAATAGCACATCGGATAGAATAAATAAAGCAATAATCATATTTATTTTTGAATATTTATACAAGCTTTTTTTATCTTTGATTTTTCTTTGGTAAATCGATATATGATCCAGCATTCACCCATTTCGTGTTTTGTTAAGGCTCAAAACTAGTTGTATGCAGCGTTTTAAATGTCCTTCCTGAACCCCTATTTGGATGATTTGTCTGTTCTCGAAGTGATAATTTATTAAATTGCTTAGTAATAAAGTCCTTTACGTTAAAGATTTCATCTGCTTTTATAGTAAAGTACATTGGACACGTTTGTGTTTCACCGTTCACTAAAGTTCTTTCGTATTCACATTCCAAAGAGAGATATCCTTTCATATTTTTAAAACATTTTCTTGAAATTTCTCGATTAAACTTTTAATTTCTGACCGCAATAATTGAAAGATATTTGTAAATTGACATAAAATTTTTCGCTCAAATTCGTTTAAAATATATTGCTTGAAAAGACCTTGCATAGAGGATAAAACTTCAACATCTATGATATTTTCAGGTTTTTTCGTTATGATATAATCAATGTTTTCAATGATTTCAGACTTGGTTTTATCGTTAGTACCGATAGCCAACTTTTCAGCTATTGAATGAATTTTTTCATCATTAAATAGATTGAGATCTTTCTTTTCCTTTTTAAAATGTCTCTTCAACTCTCGTAATTTCTCAATATTATATATGTTTTTCGTGATCGGCAATTTGATTTTCTCTAGCCCATTGTCCTTAAATAATTTAGTTCATTATCGTATATTTGGTTGTTTTTTTCGTGACTTTTAGAATTTATTATAATGGCGATCATAGTTTTTTCTTAAAATTTCATTTTTGCAGAACGGACATGATATTTTATCGTGCTCCATTTATATAGATAAAATTTATTTATCTAAATGGTGATTGTAAACCAACGATTGTGCCTCTCACGGCGTGATATCACTAACGGATATGACGCGGGCGAAGCGATTATCGTGATGGTCTGTAGTGACTGTCATTGATACTGCGCATTCTTTCGGAACTAAAATGTCGGTAATGCAGATTGATTTAAAGAATAAAAATTGTGTTTTCCGTTAACTATTAATAACATTTTCTTTTTTAAAATGTTCAGATAATTTTACCTATTTTAAATATGTGTACATTTTGTTACTTGTAATTTTCAAATTATATATTTTAAATTATTTTCTTAAATTTTACTTCTCGATTGGATGTTGTAGTTTCTTGCTCAGTATATATGACCGCGAATTCGGTTTTGGTCGATTAGGAAGTTTACTTCTGAACTGTTTCAATGCGAGTGGCCATAGCGGAGAAGACACCAAGTTCAGAAGTATTCAGTACGTATTCCGGAACCATTTCTCTATGCGTATCTCGCTCTTCTCTCTCTCTAGCCTGAATATAGATCCTAGCCTATAAACGGCAGAAGTGATCGTGTCATAGGCATAAAAAGAGAGGGAGAGAGAAAGAGAGAAAGAGGGAGGAGAAAAGGTCGACCGAGAAATGGTTTTGCACTTTTTGACTTTGAAATTTTTTCTATCTGCGAAGATTTTTCGTTTATTCGTAGCAGACATTTCAAATAGATTGGTTTGACTAGACAGCTTAAGAAAGTAGAAGCAAACCGCTATAGATTCGGTAATTTTTCATTCGTGGTTTACAGATTCGTTTTATTGTCCTTTAAACAGTATTTTCAATTGATTTTCTGTTGGCTCCAAAAGTGGTCTAGAATCGGCATATTCTTACCTACTTATATATATATATATATATATATTATATATATATATATATATATATATACATCGCATATATGATTCAATTTACAGTAATCAAACGAAATAAACGCCTTCAATGAATAAAATAGATTTTTATTCCAAATGAATATTTATCCTCTAAGTTGCGAAAGTTACGTTACTAATGATTTTAAAACATAGATAGTCCTCAGCTTGGAACAAGGAAAAGCACCTTTTAACGATGAAAAATTGAGTAATCCTTGTCTAGTTTTGTAATGAATGAACGACTCAGCCAGCTCCAGGTTAATGAGTAGTTGCCCTGGAACATACACCGTATTGTTACGGCTTGCACTGTAATCTGTAGGTTAAGTTTCTCCCATCCTAGTGCTGCCACCATTCCTAGCAAACCTCAATCTTTCTTCAGTTTTTTCCCAATCTTTATAAATTTATTTGTTACATATGAATCAATGTTCACAACCTAGAGGAAACATAGAGATATAATAGAGTATTGCATTAAAGATACAGTCACTCCTGTGTTCTTTACCTATGTTTCCACTAAGAGGTATTTCAGAAAAATTAGGTCTGGTTGTATTTTAGCACATACTGTATTCGATGAGTTTTATTTTTATATTAAAATAAAATGGCTCCAACTATTTGTTATAGACCAATTTTTTAAGAATCGCCTTATGCTCCAGACCCATATAACACCATATTTGAGTTTATTTTCATGCGCGGGGGTAGTGGACTCAATCCTAACTAAGGATTGTTTACTATGCATTAATATTAGAATATAGTTCGAAATATACGTTATGTTAAAAAATAACGAATAAATTCCTTGATTTGATAATCAAGCACCTAATAATGCGACCCGTCGTAATTTTGCCAACACAGGGACAGAACCGGAAGTTGGGAGGACTTGGAAAGGGATAAAAAATACAGTAAAGTTTACTATAGATTTGCAATGTTAGGAGGAATCAAGACGAAATGAGGAATGAACGATCAGTTGTGGGGAGGTATTTATGCAAACAGTCCACAGCACCGGACCTTAATGCAAAGTTTGTACTGATATTAATTTTAAAACTAAAAAATTGGTTTCATTTACTCTCGAGTCATGTAAAAGTAATCACGACCACAGACTAAATGTATAAAAATGACTATCTAATGATTTTATAAATTATTAATGAGATATGACAATCTAGAATCCGTTTTCTCAGTTCAAAATGGGTTCCAGGTTGTAGAGTACTAAAGCGTAATTGTTCTCCAATGAGGTTGTGTCAATAGTAAATCCTGAATTAAAAATGTATTGTAAAATCTGCTTAAAGTTTGAAAAAATTTGTAGATGATAACCTTAGAAATTATTAAGTAATAAAGTACTTTTTATATATCACATAATTGTTATTTGATAAGAAATAACTACGTGATACATACCCTCATGTTGTAGTTCAGTAAACGACATCCACCAGTTGCTACATATAACCTGACAAATGTAACTGCTATTGTTAAAAAATATATAACCCTTCTTCTGCCATTGAAAGTTTTTTAAAGTCATATATACAGGGTGAATATAAATTCAGAACTCCCCCCTCTAACTTTTTTCCATAGGTAATATAAGGAGATATCCTTTGGGTAGTGGTGCAATATGGAAAGGAAGTTTCATTTTATGATATTGAAAATTTTTTTTTGTCGGCCAAAAATGTGAAATTTTTTGAGGCAACCCAAACCTTTCAAATGTAAACCCCCATCAAGTGGCCCCTCATTTTAAAGAGCATTAAAAACCTTAAATAGTGGGGAAAACCAGAGATTGTTATCTCTTCCTAATCCGAAATAATAGCCAGTATTAACAGAACAATTTTAATAACTCACCACGTCACCAAGTCAAATCAAATGTTCAAACTGAAGCCCTCCTTACTATTTGGCAGTGAGACAAGCGTAGGGTGAACGCCTCTCTGACTTTTGGAAAGTCTGAGGTGGTATTTGGTTGCAAGAATCAATAATCCTGTTTCTTAAATCTTCAAGGTTTGCTACTGGTGTTTTGTGAATTATGGATTTTACGTGACCCCATAGAAAGAAGTCCATGGCTGTAAGGTCCGGAGACCGTGCAGGCCATTCAATTACACCACGTCTACCAATCCACTGACCACGTAGCTGAGGTCCCAGGAAATGTCGTACAGCACGATGATAATGTGGTGGGGCAATATCTTGTTGGAAAAGAACGATTTCTTCTTAAAATTCATGTTGATTCTCCCTAATAACAGTATTTATTGCAGGAAAAAATTTATTCTTGTAACATTTCCAAATACAGTTCACTATTGAGATTCCCATTAATAAACTGATTCCCAAAAATCCTGGCCCAAACGTTAACTTTTTCTGGGAACTGGGTGCGAGATTCACGGAAAACATGGGGATTTTTCTGGGTCCCAGTACCTGCAGTTGTGTTTGTTCACATCTCCATTGACGAAAAAATTGCATTCATTAGTAAACACAACGTTTCGAACAAACAATGAATGAGCAGAAATTAGTGCTTCCATTTCTTCACAAAATTGTAGACGACGGCCTGGATCGTCTTCGTTTAACTGGTGGATAAGCTTAATTTTATAAGCGTGAACTTTATTTTTTTCAGTAACTTTACCACAGACATTTGTGAAACATCACAAAGATTTGCTACTAATCTGGTGGACTGCTGCGGATCTTCAACAAATTGTGCAACAATTTCAAACTGTTTGTCACCGCCTAAAGGAGGCCGACCTGAGCGTGGGGCATCATTGATGGAACCAAATTCTCGGAACTTATTTACTAAAGTTCTTAAGTATTTCCTTGTCACAGGTCTATCAGGATGTGCCAAATTAAACCGCCTTTCTGCTAATGATAAATTTCATTCTAAGCCCCAAACGTAAATATCATTTCTACTTTATCTTTTTGACTACGTGCCATTTTTACTCGTAATCAGTATTAATTAGATAATATTATTTAAAACTTACAATGCGAAAGTGCATCTAAATAAATTATTGTAATAACACTAAAACACATAAAAATACTTCTTAAAATACTTCAAGAAACAGTAACCACACAATACCACTGGATAATAATGATCTACTAAGATAATAACTACTGTCAAAGTATGACCTGTTCTCACAAGATTGAAACAAGGAATGGACTAGTTTGTACTAACTGTACTTCGAAACGGGAAAAGCCCAGTCATTCATTGACAATAAACTCCTTATCAGTTTACTTTCTAATATTGGATCCTTCGTCCATTGCATGCCTCACTCATTGAGAACACAAACAACCAATAAACCTGTTTCCACGCAGACGGAAACTGTACCCAAGCAAAATAAATTTAGGTGTAAAGACAATTTTTATTGGCTATGTTGTTGGGAAAAGGGATAGCGATCTCTGGTTTTCACCACTATTTAAGTTTTTTCATGCTCTTTTAAATAAGGGGTCACTTTATAGGGGTTTAAATTTGAAATTTTTGGGTTGCCCCCAAAATTTCGCATTCTTGGGGGACAAAAACATTTTCAATATCATAAAATGAAACTTCCATATTGCACCACTACCTAAAGGATATCTCCTTATATTACCTATAGAAAAAAAGTAGAGGGGGGTCCTGACTTTATATTCACCCTGTATACATTGATTGGAATCTGTCAATAACTAATATATAGCAACTCATAGATTTATGAAGGCACATTATAAGGGATAACCAATAGTATTGCATAATATAAGGCATTAAAACTTATCACCTATTACAAGTGAACGTCAGTGAGAGCAGATTTATTATTATCAGCCTTTTTATTGCAACACCTATTCCATGACACTACCATTCATTGTCTTGTCATCACACCTAGCAAGACAAAAAGTTACATGACACATGTTCTATGTAAAGGAAGACTTTAATAAGTAACTATTGTCTCAGGATACTCAATACAATAGAAATATAACCTTACAAAACGTATTACGTTATGTAAGTTGTAAGAATGCAAGTTTAAATTTAAAACTATTTTAAGATACAATAACCCGACACAATTACTACTTATTTAAATAAATTTCAAAATTATTTGAAGTTTTAAAATTACATTTACTGCTAAGTTAGATCACTTAATGTAACGAAAGGTAGGGAAAACAACAAAACGTGTACTAAACTTTTAGGACATTTTATTTTCCGAGAGTTATCTTCAAGTTTTAACTATATGAAAACAGGCATAAGAGGCAGAAAGTATCAAGGTTCACCTTGATATGTCATTTAGACAACCTTTTAACACTAATGACGTCATGTTACAAATTCTGAATTCCCTCTTTAATTATTCCTCTCCTACACTATTTTTCCTAATATTCTGTTATATTGCACTAATCTAATAACCAAATAAGCATTCTTAGCTTTTACATAAGTGTATCATGCATAAATGCTATACTACAGGATATTAGCATGCCAATTGCATGTATGGCAAAACTTTTTATTAAAGAGGATTAAATATTACTTATACTTACAACGGCAGAGGACAGCTAGTAAAAAACATCGTTTTTCATCAAACCTTTTGTTCCTCCTTTCTACTTGCAATTTGTTATCTGTATATACATATATATTATATATTTTTAATGGTTCATAACAAAGTTGACAATGATCTTTACAACTATTTAATCCAATTTTGCATTGTATATAGTGGTTTTCTTTGATTGTATATGATTGGGAAATGAACAATAAATTCTCAAATTTAATACTGCAATTTATGCCGTAAACACAGTACTTAGGCTTTGCTCGTTGTATAGGCGAAACTTATCTCAATAGGAACCTGAAGCCATTAAGTAATTACGATAATATTAGACGGACGAAATCAAGATAATATAGGTAGAAAACCTGATTTCCCAACCAGAAGATGGTTCATTTATTAACGTTTCTGTGTAAAGCCATAATCTGAAATTTCATTCATATTTAATGTTTGGAGTCATCGGATAAAGCAGAAGAATTATGGAAACACCAAATGCCAACTTTAGATAGTAAAGTGTAATCCAAGTAATATTTCAACTGTAAAGAAACGTTACATGTGTATTGAACTCTATAAAATACATTTCAAGTTAAACTTAAAACTAATTTTATCTTTACTGATCTAGGAATAATTATAAGTAATTATTAAAGCAAAATATAAAATCTATAAATTATAAAAGAGTAAAATATCTTCAGAAAATATCTAAAACAATGTTCTCACATATTTCAACCTAATATTATTTGCGATTAGGGGTTTTACAAGCGTAGCATATTTCTAAAAAGGTAAAAAACGTAGATATCGTAGAAGTGTTTGTAATACCATGTACACAGTAGTTCTAATAAATTACAAAAGGATTGAAAATACATCAGTAAAAACACACTCATATAGTAAAAGTTTTTATTGTCAGAAAAATATTCTAGGATATATTAATATGAAAAACAAGCGGCTACAAGAGGCAGCAAATAACCAATTTGAGCCTGAAAACTTCGTTCCGCGAACCTTTCAACACAGATATCATTTCGTGTGCATCTTGCCTTCTTTCTTTCAGCCATCTTCCCTTTCCTAGTATAGATCTCCACACCTCTGTACACGTTTTCTTATTTGTAAAATTAATAAATACTTTGATTGTCATGTGATAGTATAATACTCGAAATGGATGCTTTATTTCTGAAATAAAATGATATACACGTTTAATTACATTAGAGCTGAAATTTACGTCATTTTACAGTGTGTTCTCAGTTAAATATCCTTAAAACTCCCCACATAAAGTGCAAAACGTTTAAATTCATGACCGTATTCGCAAAATATTTTTACACATATGTAATTCACTTTAAAATAACACAATTTATTTTGTAACAACTAGTGTACACTTTTTTAATGGTCCAAGTAAAAGATTTTATTGTTGATCGTTGTTTTATACTCGTACACTGAATGATTTCACGTTAAAATTTATAAAATTTCAGGTCCATTCGTATGATGGATCATTATCTGGTACAAGCAAACCCCACAGACGAGTACAGTGTAACATGTGGTAAATTGCATTGTATTTTCTGTCCATTATATCAAATATATACTCAGATATACGAAAATACTTTAGAGATAAGATTTATGTATATTTTATCATTTGTATATATATATATAATATATATATATATATATATATATATATATATATATATATATAAAACATTTCATAGTACTAATGACGTAAACAATATAACATTATACAACTTTTATTATAGATTAAAGTCGTCAAAATTGTATTATTCTAAGCAGAAAAATAACATCCAACTTAATAAAAACGTTGAACGTGAGCTGTAATAAGTTTCTCGAAATATACTCGCTATTCCATTGTAGGACGATATATTTGCAGAAAATTAAAGAATAAAAATAGAGGGACGTGGCAATAGGAAGATTCCACGAAATAACTCCTCTGTTGTCACAGTTCGAGGAAACAGCTGGGAACATTGAGTACGTGGTTATTCCAAATGTAATTACAAACATTGAGTCAGCAGCAAATTTAAATTCGTTTGTGGCAGAAAAATTACTTGTTATTGTTGGTTTTTATATGACATCTAAATATTTTAGCAGCTTTCCCCCTGTATTGTATAGTAAAAACCTGAACTACATAAACTCTCTGATATCGAAGTTATGATAATGAGTTTTTAAAATAATAAAAAGATCTTTATCCTCGATGATGCTATGCTCAATAATCAGAAACACATTCCTTCATTAATGATTAAATTAAATCATACAGCTGTAATGGATGAATTATACTGGTTTGTTTCTAATAAAATTAAATCATGGTTAAAAAACATGCAACAATAATTCAGTCTTTTTTCACAAGCGTAGCTACAGCTATCATTAAAACTTTCAAGGATAGCAGATGAGGTGTTTGTAAAGTTGGTGGTGAGAATGATGACGACTGAGCTATACCTCTGACTATAGAGAATTAATCGTTCTTCGTACTCGTAATCAAACTTCGTATTTTTGATAACTAACCTGGAAACTGCAGAATAGGTCTGACATAGTTTTATAAACGTTCCACTTTTGTGAGATGTTCCCTCCTTCATAAAATGTTTTATTGAAATCAAATCATTAAAAATATTCAAGATGTAGTTTTTTTAAATTTTTATTATATATACTGAAGTCAATGAGAAATTAATATATTCTCTAGTTTGCTTTGTTTACTATAGTTATAAATGTTTACTTTCAAATTAATTTTGATACCTATAGATCATAAATTTGGTTAAAATATAAAAAAGAGTAAAAATTAAATTTCTGGGGTTATGGTAATTTAAATATGAGAATTTAACGTTGAAGTTATGTAATGTAGAGTAAAAGTGCTCAAATGCTAACTTGGCACCTAGTAGATAGAACAGTAAGGTTTACATTCAGGGGGTTAGTTGATAGTTTTGGACATCATTTACGTTTATATTGAATGAATTAAAACACATAAAATATGAAAATATGTGGAATTTATAAACTTTACTAGAATAGATTAATTAGAAATTGATTAGAATCAATAATTAAAAGATTTCAGTACTCATAGCCTTTTTAAAAAGTACAGTTGGAAAAGTAGGTTCTAACCAGAACCTGTACTCTTAACCACAGCATTTTTTAAGAGTGTTTAAAACGAGAAAAACTGACTTGCTGCCTTATACAAGTTGGACTGTCAGTGTCCAAGCACTGGTTTAAAGGTAAAATTAAATGAACTGTTGTTCATCGCCCAAATTTAAGTCTGCAATAAACCCAATGAAATGAAGAAGGGCAAAGTGACAGGTTATCCAAGGGGTATTTCTAAATAATAGTTTATTTTTTAATTGCCTTTTAGCCTTTTTAATATCCATCAGTTATTAGTTGAAGAGAACTTTAATGGTGAATTATTAAAAAGGAATTATAAAATTTGTTGTAAAATTTCAAAATTGTAAGAAAAAGGAAATCATTATAGATTTAAATATTTAATATATTTTATGTGCATTTATTAGAGTTAGGAATGGAATCATCAGGTTGATGCGTACAGAACTAATTAAAGAATTAGCCTTGATAACTTTAGAGTTGTTAGCAAGAAACAACTTGTTAGCAAGAAACAATTTATTTGTCGTTTGTTGTTTTGTGTGTCTTATTAATTATATTTACGTTAAATAAAGATGAATGATTTTAGATATATTAACAACAACGAAAATAGATTATTTTTACCTCAATCGTCAATAGAATGGGATTTTGAAGTTGTGTAGTAACATACACTTTAATCATTATATTAATTTGTAAAAAGATTCTTTCAAACTCTGTGAGGCATTAAATATGGCTTTAATCTGCATGTTAACATTTCTTCAATTAAAAAACCTGCCTTGTTCTAACGTTAACAATCATTATAGAAAAACTAAATTTATATTTTAGCTAAAAAGGAAATATTCTTCTACAAATACTTTGAAGACAATTAAAATGACCTATGAATTTCAAAATATCATTGTTAATACTATTTAGAATATAAGATGTGTAATTACTATTTAGAATATAAGATGTGAGAATTGCCAGAAGTAAAATATATAATTTTAAAATGTTTTATAACTCTATATGGTTGTACTTTACATATATTTATATTTACATTATTGCACTATTATATGGAAATCTTATGTTTATTCTAAAAATTTCTTTTTTTTATTTTTCTTTTAATTTTTTCCCTATTTAATATATGCATACAAAGTTTAAAATTGTCTTCAAAAACGCACTTTCTAGATATCTAGGGTTTTAAAATAGAGTATTGTTTTTATGAAAGTGTGATTTTATTACATTTCAAGAATTGCGACGAGTTCTTGAGCTTTTACGATTACAAATCAAACCAATTCCGAACAGTAACACCTATTGTAAAGTAAGATTGTAACAGATAAAACTCTACTTGAAAAGTGCACTAAGGGATGTAATTAAATTCCTTCCAATAGCGTATTTCTGTCTCCTGACATTCAGAAAAGTACTTTCTTTTAATTGCTATTAACTTTTTTACTGTTCCTTTAATGAAATCAATGTTAGTATCATTAGCAATAACAATATTCTTATGCAGTTTAACGTGACAGAATATTAATATATTTTATATCAGGCATATATTCTTAATAATTCCGTACCAGTGAAATATAGATGAAAGATAAAACAGTTAGACTAAAGATAAATACGCGTTTTTTAGTTCACTAGTAATAATGATACTAGATAATATTTGGACATTTTTCGCTGCCTATGTGAAGCAATAATGTAACTGTTATTATATTACCTTATAAAAAATCATGTTTAATCGTAGGATGTAATATTATTTTTATTCTAACATCCACTTTTAATTGGCCAAGTACTTTTGGAATTCAATTTAAAGAAGATGAAACGAAGAAAGAAGATAATGTTTACGGCACTTACGTTTTACTACGTAATTATTAACACAGTACATTTATATGAAATTATGCTAGCACGCATGCCTGTACTTTTGATACACATAACATTAATATAACGTAACATTCGTTACGTAAGCATGAAACTGCTTATCATTACATCAAGTTTAAGTTGGATGTTCAGAAAATACAAATAATAATTTGGGGGAATAAAAAATCGATTCTGAGAATCACGTGCATGATTTTTCTAGGTTACGTATTTTACTGCGTTTCATGATAAAATGAATTAAGTCGTATTGAGGTTATTTTTTCATACATTAATTATGCATTTTTTTGTTAATTTTTTTTCTTAAGATTAATATTCTTACAAAATATACAAAAACATTTTTTTTAATATACAACAGTACATTTAAAAGTGATAATTTTCAAGAATATATAATGCAAGGTAGCAGTATATGCCACGCCACGTGTCTCATAATAGGCTTCTATGAATTAAAAAAAAAATTATACGTGCAAAACTATAAGTTTATACATCATTTCGCATTCCTTTATATTTTACTAACTTACATATTAAAGTATAATGTAATTATAGACAGGTTATTTGCAAATATATTGATTCTCCGTTTTTTCGTTGTCATTGCGGTTACCTTTTTGGGAAGTTTTACTAATTCTCAGCTAAATCTCACGGAAAGAGACAACACTATTGAGCACGATGTTGTTTAAATGTAGTATAAATGGAGCTTCGCCTTTAAGCCTTCAAAGTTTTAGATATATAGGTAGATTTCTTTTTGATATTGTTTTAGTCAACTATAAATAAGAGAAACTCAAATAATAATTTTCAGTTCCTTGTTTTTTGGTTAGATAACGCTAAATATATACCATAGTTACAACACATACACACAACATATTATTTTTTTAGTAATAAAGTCATTTATTTAAATCTGGATTTTGTTGATTAAATATATGTCACTTATATAACATAATATAAATACTCAAATAGAATACTCAATTTAAATAATTACCAATTGTAATGGTTAAATGGTGAAATATAATTATCCTGATTCATATTATCAAAGTGCTACAGATGTTTGCCTTTTGCAGGAGTTTTAAGAACATTAAGGTATAAAATGAAAACCATAGAACCGTACCACGACAACAGAAGTTATAAACGTGGCGGATCCGTAGGGAGTTGGGTGGAGCCGTCAAAACCCTGATTCTAGAGGACGTAGCAATTCGCGGTAAATTTTTTTCCGTCGTATTAAAGCACTTCTCTTCCGATATTTCACTCTCGTCAAAAACATATTCTTTCTAAAAGCAGTTTTTTTGTAGAAATAACTGTAAATTTTGAAACTGTATAGAACTTAAATTCTATGAAATATCCCTGTATATACTAAATCCCAATTATATTACAAATATAAACTCAAAATTAAAATCACTATGTCATCATGAACACTAAAGTTAATTGAAACGTATTCTTATATCAAATATATGATGAATATCTAAAGATATATTAAGGTACTTAGACTTGTACATATGACTTAAAAGTAATAGCCTTATATCGTGTACGGATCTTGTACCGTAAATTAGTTAATTAAATTTCATACAATTTAATTTTCGCAACCTAATCAGCCAGTATAATATATTATTTTACATCCAATGTTCCGGAACTAAATTATTGGGCGGAGTAACTACCTAATTGGCACGCGTATGAATTTTTTTCCTTCTAACCCTTTGTAGCAGCCCAACTACGTAACCGATCAGACCTCGCGCGCTTTGTCCGTAAGTAAAATTTATCTTTTCGTATTATTAAATTAGCCCTTTGATGCCAAACGTATAAAATGAATGTAACGTAAAGTAAAGATGTGAATAGTAAAGTAACTTACCCTTGAAGATCTTTTATTTGCTTGATGGAGATAGATAAAAGGTTGTGGCGTCGTCCTTATGGCGACGAGCACGTTGTTATAAATAGTAATTTGTATCATTAAATGGCTAATACCGTCGCGAATTTGTTTTAGGCGAGTTTACGTAGCTGATGTACCTCACGTGTTGTTTGAATAGATGGCTACCACTTCCCAACTTCTACTCCTCTTCTAGAAATAACCGTTCTTAGACTACAGCTTCAATGTCTCGTGCCAAGACGCCGATACCCGGGTTGTGAGTCTACCTATTGTGAAGGGAAGTGAAATATTATTGTTTTGTAAAGTAAAACGTCGTACGCATAATTCAATAGAACATTGGATATTTTAGGCCCACCTAAAAGATATATTTTTAGTTATTATATTCTAATTGGCAGCAACGTGGCAGTACATAACTTTTCCTTTACCATCTAAAAGTGGTGCTTTTAAGTTTTCGTAATTAAACTGAACTTATAAGTAAACTTTGTATTTCTAGTATTTATTACTAGAAGTCACCACCCCCATGTGTTATCGTCATATGGTACAATCTAAACTTACTCATTATGTGATTGAAAACGTTGCCTTATGATAGTTTAAGAAGATATTCCATACACTCATCACACATAAATATAAGCAGAGAGAGACATATTAGTAGATGGCTTTGATGATGATGTCTTTACATTAAATTAAATCATAATTAAACGTAAAGATATAAATACACTTTGACTGAAATACAGCGTACAAAATTCAATGCGGTCCTATCTCAAATCATTATTAAAATAAAATTTAATATTGTTCAATATTTTTTCGTTATACCTTGTTTAATAACTCCACCAAAGAAAGAAAGTTTTTTTTTTTTAAATAAAAAAACTAAAATATTATCTATTCATTTCCATCTAGCTCAAGTATCAAGGTTCCATAAATTCACTAAATTACGTCCATTATGGAATCATAATATTACAATACGCATGACATTACAAGCAAATTAAATGCCTTTGGTAAAAGTAGTAAAATTGCTCAAATAATAAAAATTTACAACAGGCCAAGGTTAGTGGTTTATTAATAAAACCAAGTGTATGCTGTTAGACGTAGATAGAAAACAATTCTACATTTTACATTATATACAGATTAAGGGATAATTATTCTTGTAATACAGATTCGTTTATCAATCGTGTTTTTAACACAAATATTATGAATGCAAAGTAAAGACCTAACCATCCTACTAGTATAATACTATATTCTTAACTTGTATACAATTAGAAAAATATCTTTATCTAAATTAATCGTAAATATTAAAGCAATATTAGTGTTTTTTTATGCTTAATATAATTTTTTTCATTTTTAAAAATATGAAAAACTCAAAATAAACTTGTGACTCGAGCAACACATCGGCAGTCTCATAACACTATCTGTGATAGAATTTTACTGTTATCTATACCGGATGTCCGATACCGGAAGTCGAACTCATGTCCGCTGTCAGTTGTCTGGCCACATTTCACGATGTACACCACATTACATGTCAACTACAATCATGTTTCATTCCATTTATTATATTTTGTAATTTTTTCTACTTTACAAACTTAATATGTTAATGATAACGTATTTAGTGTAAACATGTTAGTCAACCTCGGATTTTTGTGGTTAAAGAGGTATAATTCATGATTGTTGTATCGATTTTATCTAGATTTGCGATTCCAGTTATTGCAACTGAAACTCTGACCATGAATACCCGCATGTCTTAAGCTAAACGTCACTGCCTCCACAATTGCGTGGAGTAGATGAAAGTTATAGGATTCAAGTTGCCCACCGCCTCTAGAATGAAGTATCATTAAGGAATTAGCCTCTAGGCTCGTGGATGGCCTTGCCTTTTTAAACTCACAACTCCTAAATCTTATGATTCATTATAGATCTTTCAGCTCTATACTCTGGACTTTACTATAAGTATTGCCTTGTCAAGGACTATTGAAACTCCAAAAGATCTTGGATCTCTTGGTTACTGAAATTTCCTAGCATCGTTAGGTCCTTTACATAAAATTACGCGTTGAAGATCGTGATTTTGAAAGCTCTTCTCTAAACTAATAAGAGAGTCTTGTTCTATATTCACATGTGGCTACCGTAAGACTATAAATACTCCTTATGGCTCGGTCGGAAGAAAGATATACCTCATGAAATGAGGTCATCTGGAGGAGCATTATTAGTTTCAATTTTTTATTCACAAAACATTATAACCTTCTGGGATTTTAATATAATGTTTTTCAACCTTTAGAAAATTCAAAATTTTGAAACTTTAAACAGACACCATGTTGACGCTTTATAGTTAGAATAAATTGTAAATAAATACAAATGGAAATTGTTAATTTTTATTCATTTTAATCAATACTAGTGATAAAAATGTTCCACAAATGTAAATGGCCACCATCTTGCAAAGCTTTATAAAGCCTGTGTTCAGTGTAACGAACTTATCCAAGCTATGTTTAAAGTTTATGTTCCATGTTTTGCTTGTATCTGTCAGGAATTTTGTTACATACCGTGATAATATGTTATTTGTTTAAGCTTTATACCAGTTAAGATATTGTATGCTCCATATTTAAAAACCATTCGTAATATTAAAAAATTAATTTGAAAAAATATTTTTTCGGATTATGTGAGATATCCAAAGCACTCTTTTAGCTATAATGCATGACAACTTATACATCAATATTCCTTTTCTAAATCTTTTAATGGCCGCAATTTAAAACGTAATAGATATCCAAAAAAATGTGAAAGAATAAAAGCTCTTTGATTTTACCTAAAGTATAACGAATTATATCAGTTCGGGACTATATTCAAAACTATTTAAACTAAACGTTGTGCTATAATCAGAATAGACGTCATCTTATAGCGTTGTATTTGATTAAGTCTGGCTAACGAACTCAGCACAGCTATTTGAAAGTACAGTTCATTTACCAAGTTTGGTATCTATCTATTATGTAATAAAGTAGGTTTCATGTTCCCAACTATTCGTGCATTGTTGTGCAGTAGTTAAATCATTTTAGACCCGCAAGCCTGAAACCATGTGTTATAGAAAATAATCACGTTATATAAAAAAATATAAAACATTATTGCAAATGACACAGAATTCTAAAGCACTTTTACGTTTCTTACTAAAAAGCACAAAAACTTGTATATATAAACTATTGATTTTCTAAACTTTGAATGGCTACAATCTAAAAATCTAATGAGATATTGATATCTATTTAAGAGATGTTTATCAAGCCTAAAGAATACGTTGTTTATAATTAGTTAATGTTTTAAATATTTTATCGGTTTGGGGCTATGGTGAGTTTTACTTGAGTTTAAAGTTTTGCACGTACTAATCAGGTCTATATGCACGTAATGGCTTTATAACTTATTCAATATAGATACTTAAAAAATTGACATGGCAGTTTTTTTGTGTCGTATACTCAAGATCGTGATATCTTCTGTTATCTATAACAGAATATAATAGTTCTGTATATATATATATATATATATATATATATTATATATATATATATATATATATATATATATATAAACTCTACCTAATATATATTCTATTAAATTAACGTGAAATTGAACGTGTATATGGTACATACTGTAATCTGTATATACCCGTTCAAATAGAGATTAATAATGTATACAAATCACAATTTATATTAGTTTCTTATACACAGAATAATGTTTTTGCGTTAAATTATAGTATGATATTACAAAGTTATGATGAAATAAAAGTATGATAAAATCTTGATTACTTAGACACATTATTATTCAGTTTAGTGATATGTGTTCTTAATAATTAAAACACTAGAACACAAATTAATACTTTTATTTCATTTACCTGGCAAAGAGTTATCAAAACTTAATTTTCAAAAATTTACTTAATTACTGTCCCCCTCCTCGTGCTACAAATTAACCAGATCTGATTCAATTTATTTCGAATCTAGTTATCAAGAATTCCAGTTAAAATTTAACTGGAACTTCCATTTAAAACAGAACTGTCATAACCAAACAACATCCAATTTGGCATCTCTTCTCCCACTTGTTAAGTGTCTAACTTGCGGGACTGACTTCATCTTTATCTCAACAGTTTTTGTTGTTGTCAAGTATACTTTTTTTGTTGTTTCCCCATCCATATGCATGAAATGAAAATTTTTTCGATGAAAGTAAATACTCATGTCACTCGATCTCGCATAATGTTTTTGATTTCGTTGTAGTTTATGATATCTTCCAATTATATCACTGGTAATTCTTCATCTCATCTTCCATAGGAGATTGGTTGATTTGGTAGTACTCGATGTAACATCCTGTACAGGAAGACAATTTTAGTTTACAAATCTTCAGATACAGTCAATATTTCAATCCTCCGTCTTTTTCAACCATAAATTTAATTTATTATAACATATTTATATATGTGTTTTAATATCTTCAAAGGTATCGTTTTATGGTAGCAATAAATCAAAAGAATACATGGTAGACAAACACCTTAAAAATATACAAATTACGATGCAATTAAAAGTATCCTGCACAGGGGCGGCCCGTGATATACGCGAACTACGCGGCCGCGGGTGGCGCCGCGAGGAGAGGGGCGCCGTGGGGGCGCTGTGCACGTGCGCCCTGCACTGACTAATGCACCGCTACCCGATACACACGCCCCACCCCTTACGCGAGTGACATGGAACCGTCCGCATGACTCATATGTCTATTTCTGTTCGCAGTCTGAGTCTCGCAGTTACGTTACGGTCACTGTTAGCGCCGCTTCGCAAGCACCCTCGCCGTGACAGCTGTCTGTCTTACTATTTTAATATAATTACATTGATGTGCGTTGTACTGTAGTAAGTTGTAAAATTAATGCCGTTTTTAATTAACACGAAATGTCGAGCAAGAAAAAAACATCTGGAGCATTTAACCGCAAAAGAAAGTTGCAGCAATCTAAAGAAGATGAAAAGCAGTGTAAAGCACTGCAAAGGTTTTTAACAAATCCACCATTATGTGCGAGTGCATCAATAAGCGTAGGAAAACAACCGAATTAGATCATGATGTTGACAATAATTTACCAATAACTGAATTCTGAGGTTCTGCCTGGACCGTCAACCAGTCCAATTCCATAGTTATCTAGCTACAGAAACACCATTTCCACCATCAAATATTGATTGTGACGATTCTGTAGCCGCCACCAAAGTTGTGGATGATGATATATTAGTTGATACAGTGATGTCATCGTCATCTTCATCTACGTCTGTTTTTAACGCATAGTCAACAAGTCATTGAAATTGTAAATTGACTTATTTAATTTACTTAGCATTTTTAGGATAAATAGGTCCAGCAATAACCTCAGCCAACTTAGTTGGATTATTAATCATGAATATGATATTATTAGGCCTACCGTTTCAATATGGTGGCCGCAAACAAAAAACACACAAATGTTTAAGCCCTTATTTGACTTTTATTTATTTAACCAATTTTTATTTTATACCACCATTAACATAGATAGGTGTAAAAGATGTTTTTAAAAATGTTTACTATATTTTAGTTAAACCTAAATAGGAAGGCCTATTTATTATAGACTATAATAAAATATAGATATAAATATTGCATTAAATATTTGAAATCCTGAAAAGGGTAATTTAACAGAGTTATCACACATCATACATCTCTTGCAATTACACCACTATGCCAACTATAATGTTTTGTTTTGTCTTCCAGGAACCGAACAAGGGACACAAACACATTTCCTGTGATTTCAAATGATTGTGGGAAGTGGCCACCCAAAATAAATTGACGAGGTACGGAAAGTGCTTTGTTGAACGAGGGCCCCAGCAAGACACTGACAAAGAGTTTCCTGCGGACAGTAAAGGTAGGAGATTTTCTTCAAATCATTACACAAGGAAGCTGTGCAACGGAGAACAAGTTCACAGAAATTGGGTACTATACTCAATATCGAAAAAATGCAGCATTTTTGTTTTTCCTTGCAAACTGTTTGGAAACACGAATTCTCTTCTTGCTAGTGACCAAGGGTATTCTGATTGGCAAAACCTACACAAGACTTTGACCAGTCACGAGAAATCCTCTGCTCATGTTAAAAACTGTACGTTTTTGGCGTGAGCTCTCTGTACGTTTTACGATTAAACAAAACTATTGATGAAGAACATGAAAGACTTATCCATGCTGAAACTGAACATTGGCACCAAGTCCTGAAACGATTTACTGTGCATAGTACAGTTTTTGGGGACACAGGGGTTGGCCTTTCGAGGGAAAAAAGGATGTTCTTTTTGAACGTAACAACGGAAACTTTTTAAAATTGGTAGAACACATAGCAAAGTTTTGATGTTTTTATGGCCTGAACATGTGAGAAGGATCAAATCAAAAGAAACACACGTTCATTATTTGAGCAAAAATATCCAGAGCGAGTTCATTCTGTTCTTGTCAGCCAAGATCCAAGATAAAATCTTGCAAGACCTACAGCAAGCCACAAATTATTCGATAATATTAGACTGCACTCCTGACGTTAGCTATACTGAGCAAATGACGTTTGTGATAAGATTTGTGAAGATTACTGAAAATGAAGATGTGGTAATTAAAGAACATTTTTTTAGGTTTCATTCCTATTAAAGATTCATCAGATGAAGGTCCTCACAGAAGCATTATTGAAAGAACTAAAGGAACGAGGAATTCCTTTAAAAAAAACATGAGGGGTCAGGGCTATGATAATGGTTCGGCAATGAAGGGAAAGCATGTTGGAGTTCAGAAGAGAGGATCCTTGATCTAAATCCTAGAGCTTTTTATGTTTCCATGTGGAAACCACTCCCTGAACTTGGTAATTAACGATGCAGCTCTGTCTTGCAATAGTGCAGTATACTGTTTCAGCACCATACAAGAAATATATAACTTTTTTTCTAGTTCTAACTCAAAGATGGAGTATTTTGCTGAAAAACGTTTCGAGTCTAACAGTCAAACCACTCTGCAACACTAGGTGGGAAAGTAGAATTGAGGCATTATTACCCTTGAGGTACCATATTGAAGAAGTATATGATGCATTATATGAAGCTTCTCAAGACAAAGAACCTTGATGCATTTGGTAGACATACTGCCGTAGGACTAGTAAAAAAAACTGCAAAGCTTCAAGTTTCTGTGTTGTATTGTAACTTGGCATGAGATCCTGTATAAAACAAAACATGGTTTAGTAAACTGTTGCAAAAGGTCACAAATGATCTTCAAAGTTCAATAGATCTTCTTAAGAGTGTAAAATCATTTTTGGAAACTATGAGATCTGAAGAAGGACTAAACAGCGTCATTACTGATGCAAAGGAACTTGCAGAAAAATTGATGTTGCAGGTGACTTTGAACAAGAAAAAACAGTTAGACCAAGAAGAGTTAAAAAACAATTTTCTTACGAGAGTGAAGATGAAGCTGCAAGTTCTGGTAAAGATTTGTTTAAAGTAAATTTCTTCTTTGTTGTGCTTGATAGAGCAATATCCTCGTTAAAGGAGAGATTTGAACTGATGGAAAACCATAGTGAAGGTTTTAAATTTCTCTATGATATTGCTAGCTTAAAGAAAAGCATGGAGTGAAATCAGAGTTAAAGAAAGCCTGCAAACACCTTGAAACAGTTTTGAGCGGTGGTGATGGAGATGACAAACCAAAAGAATATGACATTAATGGAGATGAGCTGTTTGATGAGCTTCAAATCTTTGGACCAATGCTGCCCCCTACAAGTCACCCAGCTGGAGCGTTGTCTTTTATAACCAAACGTGGTTATGTGGATACTTTTCCAAATATTTTTTGTAGCATTGAGAATGTTGTTAACGCTGCCAGTATCCGTGGCCAGTGGCGAAAGAAGTTTTTCCAAATTAAAAACTGATAAAAACTTACCTACGATCAAATTTGAGCCAAGAACACTTAAGTGGTCTAGCAACCTTGGCGATTGAAAATGATGCCCTAAATGAAAATGGAAACGGACATTCTACTGCAAGAGTTTTCAAAATTAAAAGCCAGACGAATTCCTTTTTAACTGCAACATTGAGTATCTTAATTGTAATTATTAGGCTAATATTTTTTTATTTTGAATTGTCTGTAATACAACCTGACGTTTAACAATGACTTGTTACACACAATATTCATTGTAGACGATTTTGTGTTTTCCATCATACATCACATAACTTAAACTTAATAATGTAATGTATCGTAATTGTAGTCTACAATGTGTCACTGTATTTGTAAATGAACACTGGTAAATAAACATAAACTCTGGTTTGTCAGCTATTTTTTTTCTCCTAATTTGTTCCCCTTTGTTTACTATTTAGGTACAAGGTATGTGACATTTACCGTTCTACGGTGAAGTGTATGACGGTTTATCGGGGGGGGGGGCGCCAAAACTACTGTTTGCTTACACTATAAAATTAGCTAGGGCCGGCCCTGATCCTGCATTTACATATGTAACACTCTTTTGGGGGAATTTATTAATATTTATTTAAATATAAACAACACATTATTAGTGAGAACAATTAGTTTTATATGATTTATGTAGAACATTTTAAACTAATTGATTTAACATAATGATAAATATAACATACTAAAACCAAATAATTATTCAAATCGTTTATACATTAGAGATCACTACGTCTGCAATATTCATAAAGATTTTTTTTAAGAAGAGGCCGGTCCCCTTTTAAGCCTTATTCTGTCCGTCCTCATTAGCCACTGGCCTGTGCGAGGATCTTATCAAACAAAATGTGGGGGAGAGTCGATACATTACGAGGTTGATTGTACTGATACAAAGTGCAACGGTCACAGACAAGATTCGAACCTGCGCTATCTCTAACACAGACCCAAAGTCCAACGACTTAGACCCCTCGGCAACTCGGCATTCCCAAACAATTAACAATTATAATAATAATTAAAACAAATTATAGTAGAGATCGTAATTGGAAATACGAGCAGTTTGGAGGATGTGTGAATTTATATTGGTCAAGTAAAGAAAGTATACGGTACATCGCTGAATGCCTTAACCCCTAACTACTACAAGCCTTGTGTGATACTTTCCTGGCTGTGCACTCTTGAGGAAAGTGCCGCTTGATACGTTCCTAGCTTCTGCGTATCAGTTTTTAGAGCTAACTATGATTTTTATGCGTTGTGCGTAGTTCTAAAACTTGTGTTTTATACCAGTCTTCTGACGGATTGTAGTATATGCGTGACAAACCTAAGCGAAAGTAAAAATGTTATTTACAATCACTATATTGTATCGTTTTTTCTAACTGATCATAAAAGGAGCAATTAGGTGCTATAAGTATAACTTATAATTGATCCCTTCAAAATCTACATTTACTAGGCAGAACACATACTAAGAAAAGATATGTAGATGCCCGATTTTACATTCTTGCCGTTCACAAAGCATTGTGAGAAGGTGGACCGTATCAGTTATTCGCGCATACGGTTCAAACAAAAATTTGACCTACGAAACCTTTGAAAATTAGGCTAAATAAAGTTTCCCTCATTTTCTCCTGGTGTACAAACAGACTGTTGGTCATCTGTTCTTTACTGTATAAGATCCAAGCCCGCACTAAAACATACTAATCCCTCAGTAATTAGTATTTAAATGAAGTAGCGGACACAACCCAATCATGAAATTCTGACCATTCGTCCTTTTTGGAGTGAAACTCATACCGTAGTGTTTTGTTACTTGCCCTTACTGAGTAGGATCTAGGTGTATAACACCACACTTCTTTTTATCTAGCATCTTCAAAATTATGATTGCCAAATGTAAGATATTTTTAACACAATAAAACACATTATATTTGTGTTTTTACATTAAAGAATATATTTTTATTTAAAGAAGATGACCTTTAGTATTATCAGATCACTATCGATTTCGTCACTCGTTTTTTGATCGAATTAAAACAAGAAAATATGCAAAATATCATTTTTCTCGTGATTTACTTTCACAATAATTTCATCGTGAAAGCGTATAAAAGAAGCTAGGGACGCTACGCAAGAGACATATTTGTAAAACTTATTACCAAATGTATAGAAAAATTACTAAAGAATTTTTTCATTCCATACAAACTATTTTTCCACCTTATTTAAATGATAATCGGTTCTAGTCAAAGAGGTTCTTACACTATAGTTGTTCTTGTTTATGTATATAGAAATAAGACAGGCCAGTAAAATTGTTAACATATTTTTTCCCCCATTTTCACTAATAAAGTACGTTTACCATCACTAAAACGCATTTTTGAAGCTTAAATAGTTAGCGTGAAATAAATATTTTTATCGAAACTAATAAAATGTAACCATACAATTCCATTCTGAGAAAAATGTATACCCATTTGGATGTAAATATACGTTGTTGTAATAAAGGTCAGTAATTATTAGTAACAGAAGAGCTCTTCTTATTCCATATCTCCGCATGTATGTTTAGAGAAATTTTGATCACATCAAATCACAAATCACATCAGTGCTTTTGTTTATAACATTCTTTTATGTTGTAGTAGAGAAAAGTTATATCAGGTCCAACATTAGTTATGTCACTTTATAACGGTTAAGATATTGAAGTGGAAGTCCCTAGATATAACACTACAAGTTGAACTCAAATAACTTTTGCAGACGACTTGTACTCGAAGTTTGCTTGTTACACGAATTGTACGAGTACTTTTATAATAAAGTGGGAGTAATTTTTGAAATGTTTTTAAAACATGAGAATTGTAGGTTTGCCTTGCTGGTAATATACAATGCGTATTTGTCAATAGTTATCGTAGTTTAATTATATGCTTCTATTTGAGAACACAGGGAGTATATTTTTGGTATACATACATATACATACATTGGTATATATACATTTTGGTAAAAACACTTTGTATTTTTCGTTAACAAGAAGCCAGTACTCACAAATTATTGTAAAAAAAACCCCTTTAAAATTAAAATTTACGAACCTCACCTGAAGTTATTTAACAGTTTTGAAGTGCTACTTTGTACAAGAACTACAAATAAAGAATGTAAAACTTTACGTTGTTTAATCCCTCATACATTATTATGTATTAGTCAGATGAAATAAAACCACTGCTAGTGTTTTAATTGAGCATTACCACTTAGATATTTGTTAGTGCCAAATGTTGTATGGCGGCTCCTCCAATCTATAAAATAAGGGGAGGCGCTCCATTACTCGAAAAGGTGGTATTCTGTAGGCACACGTAAAGGTTGGCTTGGTATACGTCCTATTATGTCCCGAAGTATGGGAAGCAGTAGGAAAGTGTTCGTATTAAATTGGAGTGTAGGCTATACGTCTAAGTACGGTAGGTGGTGGAAAAGGGCGGAGCAGGTTCCCGGCACACGAAAGATGTGTACGGTTGAAGTATGTGGGCATTCATCGGAGTATGGGAGGCATTAGGAAAGTGTGGGGTCCCGGCAGATGAATGATGTAGGGCTATGTATGGAAAGCGGTCGGTAAAGTGTAGACGGTAAACTGTAGTATACTTAAGTATGGCAGCCCTGGCAGTGTGACGCTTAGACAGTCCTTAAGACGCTCGGGATACTCAGGCTGCGTTGTAGGCACAAGTAATAGTTGGGGTGTTTCGAAGTATGGGAGACAGTCGGAATGTGTGGAGTCCTGGCAGTGTGACGTTTAGACAGTCCTTAAGACGCTCGGGATACTCAGGCTGCGTTGTAGGCACAAGTAATAGTTGGGGTGTTTCGAAGTATGGGAGACAGTCGGAATGTGTGGAGTCCTGGCAGTGTGACGTTTAGACAGTCCTTAAGACGCTCGGGATACTCAGGCTGAGTTGTAGGCACAAGTAATAGTTGGGGTGTTTCGAAGTATGGGAGACAGTCGGAATGTGTGGAGTCCTGGCAGTGTGACGTTTAGACAGTCCTTAAGACGCTCGGGATACTCAGGCTGCGTTGTAGGCACAAGTAATAGTTGGGGTGTTTCGAAGTATGGGAGACAGTCGGAATGTGTGGAGTCCTGGCAGTGTGACGTTTAGACAGTCCTTAAGACGCTCGGGATACTCAGGCTGAGTTGTAGGCACAAGTAATAGTTGGGGTGTTTCGAAGTATGGGAGACAGTCGGAATGTGTGGAGGCCTGGCAGTGTGAGCCTTGATAATCTCCGGTAATTGAAAGGGTGTATAGCGGAAGGCCTATGCACACAAATCTAGGTATGAGCGATATTTCGGTATGAGACAGCTAAATAGTATTGGAGCCCGGCGCTCCGTTATTCGAACAGGTGGGAGTCTGTAGGCGTAGGCACAAATAGGTTGTTAGAAATCATAACACGTCTGGTTAATAGAGTAAGTGAGTCAAAGGGGCCGTTAGAAATATGGGTGAAAGCGGGTAGCGGAGGGTCTATGCACACGTTAAAGCTATACAGTAGTTATGAGCGGTATGTCCAGCAGTTTGCGAGCACAGAGTAATAAGGTATTATTACTCTGTGGTGCGAGTGTGGGTATTAAGTCGCTTGAGGTTGCCATCATTAGGCGTGGGTAATGGACATGGACGGGTTGGTACAGAAAGTCAGATATGTGTGATTAAGAGGAAGTCTGGGGCTAAGATAGGTGGCAAAGAGAAGTCTGGGGTTAAGATAAGTCACCGGTAAGCAGAAAGTCTGTGGTTAGGAAGTACCCTAACCTATCTCCCATAAGAAACTATGCTTAAAAAATATCGCCATAACAGCCCATGATAAAATAACTCTATAAGAACCCATGTTAGCGCTCAACGCGGGATATGTCTACTGTTATTACATCTCGGTTATTTAATAAATCTACACTGTACAAATATTCACAAATACCATATTATTTATCATGTAGTTCTTGTCCCTACGTATTGATTTATGATATGGAGAATTTGGAATAATCTCGTTATACGCAGCATAATTGGCAAGCTTCAAAAACAAATTATAAATATACTAAAAGATGCGTTGTAATATTAAATTAACACGGATTTTATAACATACAATACAATAAAATTCCACAGAAAATGTATTACAACTGACTATGAAGATTAAATAAAGAATAGAAAATAGAGATTTAAGGTAATGAAAGATTGATAAGAATATAAGAATTCCATATGTATCTAAATTATAATAAATATCCTCAAAATATTATATATAATATATATGTGAAACACAAGGCAAACCCAATTTAAAAATTGTTGTATTTAATAAAACCATAAATAGCAATTGCAAGTATATCACTATAATTTTACATACTTTTACACTTTACATATTAGTATTTACTTATTTTTTATTTATTTGAATAATTAAGATGTTATTAAGTTTTTGCTTAAGTAAATTAGTAAAAAAAAGTGTCCAGAAATAAAAATTTTTTAACGCTCCTTAATTTCAATATTAGTTCTAGATACGTGTTATTATGAAACCACACACGAAACAATAAATATTTCCTACCGTCACTGAGGGCAGTAGTCACTGCACGAAATCTCAACATCTGTAGTAAACCTAACATAACATAATATAAAATATATAACAAGTTTTATTGCTTTATAATCTGTTTTAAATGGATACATACAAGTGAAAATCGTAACCTTTTTTCCCACAAATATTATTACAACAGTATTTACAATCGTATTACAAATTTATGTAATTAATAGTAAAAAAAGGAATTTTGGATTTTTAAGTTTAAAAGGGCAGTATCTTGACTATATTGCAAGTGACACTTCGAAGTATTACTGGCCATTAAATCATATACATAATTTCGAATGAGTTGGAGAGTAAATTTTTATATATCACATCTATATGAAATATTTGAAATTTGTTTTTGACGGTGGAAGGATTACAAAGGAAACAGGATTTTCCCGGACATTATCGTTCAATGATACAATACAATCAGTGACACTATGTTTCAATCTGAACTCCTAGTCAGATACTAACCTAGTACATAACTAAACTAAAGGTTAAAATGAATAAAATATACCAGAACGTTGAGACACATACAAATCAGGAACAACAGCAGCCATGTTGTGTGTCTATTCCATGCACAAAAGCTCAAAAACATGAACTTGATAAAACCTAAACAACCAATATTAAAACTGAACTATTGAATACAGGTCACAATAGGTCTGCACTCTCCAGCCACAATAAATGGCGATCCTCACCGCAAAAAAGGCAGAAAAAAGAAGGGACGGGAATGGGTCTTTTTTTATAATGTTTAAGTATACTTGAACTTTTCAAAATTATACCATGCATCGGTATTATTTTATTACCAATGTCTATTCTGCTTGGTACTTCAGGTTTTAATGTTAGTTAATAGTTCAGAACTGACAGTAAATATAGACTTTACAATATAGACTTATCTATATAAAATAAAGTCAGAACCCTTGCAAACTGAAACAGAATTTAAAATTGTTGAGTTTGATAATTAAATGGGAGTATTGTAGGAAACTTTCTACTGTTATAAGACTTATAATTTTGAAGAAACATAATGGGTTTTAGTAGACATGACTAGAAGACTCACTTTCTCCATCTTCTCCACTGACTCATGTATCAGTGTTATAAAGCAGATCATACACCATCAAACTATGGAAAATATCTAGTCTAATATGAATTATTCATTCCCATTTCTAGTCTAGTATTTACTCCAGGGAGTTTTTTTTTTAAACTAACACGAAGGCTACAGACACAAACATGGCGTATCGTAAAATACACGTAAAAAGCAGTCGTTGGGACTGCCGATAGAAGTGAAAACGGAAAACTATTAAGTTGAGAGTAATTAACAATACGTTATAGTAGCAGTACATCTGTAATTGTAAATGTGACGCGTTTTTTTTATTTTCCAATTTTTAAAATCCACGAAAAGATATATTATTAAATAACTAGAAATCTATTTTACCACGCTAGTAAGATAAATCTTATACTGTAATAATACTCATTTCATGATGAAGAGGTTAAATATTAAAAACAGAATTAAAAATGAATAATGCTAAATTTTAAATACAAATATTCGTACAAATATTAAAAAATGTTTAAAAATATATTCGTTGTTTTCATTATTCATTTATCTGTATAAAAATATGTTGTAATTGCTCAAATATTAATAGTTAGTTAAACATAGAATACAAGTGAGTAAAACACCGAGGTGAAACAACAGTGAGTTGAACACCGTTGTAAATAATACAGTTATTGCTACGGATAAAGTATATAATTGCAATAACAATTAAACCCACAATATTTTTAAAACTAATAAATTATTTAAATTAAACTTGGTTCTTTCGTAAAGGTATTTTTATTGCACAATAAACTATTTATTGAGTTAATACGGTATCAGTGAGCCAATGCGCCAACTACAGTTCCGGCAGAAACGTTCACTCATCACTTTCATACGCTACTACAGGCTAACTAAACTTCAAATAAAAAAAATGATAAAATAAAAAAAAATATTCATCTATTTTCACACAACTTTCTCGCTGACAAATTTTGTCTGACCAAAAAATAAAAAGAATCCTCGCTTACTACTTTTTTCTTGTCATTGTAAACGCTATGTAAAATGTTAACAATAATCAAAATTATTTCGAAATTTTTTTAATATTTAAAAATGTAACCAATAGATTGCCCAATATTAAGAGCTTTAATTTGACGCATCTTACAGAATTGGCTTCACTTTTAAATCGCAAGAGGAAGCCGTAAAGGTCACTGATTTTCGCAGTCTGTTTTCATACTCCGCCGGGACAGTTTTAACACAGCGAGATTGACTTTTTCATGAGGTTAGTAGTCCGCGGCCAAGTCTACGGTTAAAAAAAAACACAGCGAGACTGACTTTTTCATGCAGGTTAGTATCATTAGCATGTCGGTGACGCGAACCGAGGATTTTACCCTCTACCAAAACGCTCAACGCGCCTAAAGAAGTTTTCACTTCAAAAATACAAAACCTTAATTTATTTTATATAGAGCCTGAATTTTCTTAATGTCACCAAGAAAATGAAAATTTAGAACTCTGTATTGTCTGGATTTTTTACGTGATACAGGCGTTCTGGCGAGTTAGGTTAACACTTAAATTCAGCTACTTTTGCCCTGATGAGCCTTTTTTAATTCCATTACATTCTTTATCAAGCAATGTTCTAATTTAATATTTTTATTTTGAACTAATCAAGTGTTCTTTTAACCAGTTAGTAAGAAAATAACAATACTTTCCCTAGTTCATTTTCCGTATACGAGTCGCAGAAATCCCAACTAAAACCGTCTCTTACATTATTCCGAAATCATAATCTATATTAATAGTAAGGGAGGCGCCACTCGGAGTAGTAATAAGGACATTGTTGTAGACGGATAAACAATTAGAGTAAAATCTTCAATAAGATACAGGTTCAATAGAACTCAAAAAACCAAACCTGGAATTCTAAATTAAACTTCAAAGTTTTGTAGTTTATTACAGAAAACTTTGCATAATTCACTTGTTTAGTAATGATAATCGGTATTAAAATAAACCACTAGATCATGGTGAACGAGTTATACTGATTTTCAATAAATAATATGATTATAAAACATAATGATCTAGTATGTATCACAGTTTTAAAACTTTTAAATGAAACCATATTTCGTTATCTAAAATTGCATTCTGAGAATACTGAGACAACAAGCGGCGATTTGTTTAACAGTCCCACGTAGCGAAATGCAAAGGTAGTTAATTTATTAGCACTATCTTGTATGTAATTTCCCAACGGTTTCATTTAATTATGCAGCACACGTTTATGCTGTCTATTGCGTGCTAACAATCAAGCGTATAAAGTAAGTTCATGTTGTCAGTTAGTTAGTTATATATTACTATGTTTTATTCAGCGTCGTAATAATTTGGAAAGCAAAATAATACCACCATTAATACAGTTTTTTTTTCGTAATTAGTTTTTAAAAATATACTTGAACATATTCCTGAATATAACAAAACGTCAAACAGACATTTGTAATTTATGTTTTTCAGGATAATAACAGATCAAAAGCTTAGCCGTCAAATCCATCTTGTTAATTTTATGACAGCATTGTAATTACCTCGGCTTTCTATCTCGTTGAATTGAGGATTTATTCGTCCAAATTATTTATTTCATCGTTAACATTGGTAACATTTATTTTTATATCTCTACAAAGGCACTAAATTTTATGAACTAAACTACGTGGTAAAACAAAGGTTATTTTTATAACAACTGTTTTAAGATAATTTTCATAAAATAGATATGAAGATGCAATAAGGTAGTCTGAGTAATATAAACTTATTTCTAAAGAGAAATATAAACTAAGATGCGAAAATCATTTTCAGAAATAAAATGAAGATCATAATCTGATCATGTTTCTTAAAGTCCATAAATGTCTTATTATTGTTGTTCTTGAAATGTAATCACCGTTTTATTACCCAACAAACTATTCGGGCGAACATATGTACTAGTGGACTAAATCCCTAATAGTGTCAGATTCCAGATACTGCACTAAGAGATAGGTGAACTGGAGACAAATTCAACATTCACAGTGAGTAAATCAAATTCACTATAGCTACATAACCCCAATTTTATCGACAGTGTTTGCAAAAAAAGATTTGAGTTTATTCAATTTTAGGCAAGACAATTAACGTAACTACATGAAAATGAATGAGTATATACACATAATATTAATACGGGTATCAATGCAAAAAAACAACTTGTTTGTAATTTATGCAACGCAGGATTTTATATTTGTGAGCGTTTCAGCTTTTGATTTATTTTAATTTAAAGGGACTAGATTATTATGCATTCATAATGTGTTGATACTGATATTTACATAACTGCGTTACTTATAAAGATTCAGCAGACGTATTTAGCTACGCGTAGCATTTGCAAGGCAAGATTAAATATTGTGACAGTTTTATTTTGTCAACTATAATTTCCCTTTATATTGTGATAGATTGGCTTTTAAAATAATAATGTATTTCCCGTTTTCAAAGTTTTATACATGGATTTGTTCCTACAAAACGGATTAATACAACATTCATGAGAAGCATAGTTTGTGCACAGTCTAATAATTATAACGGAAATCTCAACTTTGTAGTAAATATGTTATACTAAAAACCACCATACCACAACTACTAATCGTTTGTTTACTGATCCTGTGAATATTTTTACGTATTATACAACGTATACAACTACTTTTAGAAGATGATAGATGCAAGGCAGTTTTAGTAGTGATATCCTGCTGTTTAAGCCACTTGCACCCACATGGAAACGTGCTGCGGTCAACACGTCTTCAGCATCACATGATATAGCAGAGCTGTGGTGGACATTTCTCAAACTGGCATCCCAATTAAACTAATTTAGAATGAATCTACAAAATAAGTCAACATGATATTCTTCCTTAAAGCGGTGTTTTAATTTCTCAAAAAAGTGTGCAGTGTTAAAAACTTTAATCAAGCCCTGATGAATATTTCTTCAATTTTGTTTTATTAGCATAGTGAGAAGTTGTAAAACAAAAATACAGATCTTTCAGTGGTTTCCACTATTGTGGAAACCTAATCTAGTCCCTTTAAATTAAAATAATTATTTGAAATGTCATCAAAACCTATGAACAGTTGGTTTTAAAGAAAATGCTCTTTATTTATTACGTAAATCATGAGGCACACGTGTGCTAAATTCAAACTTTCTGAGATATTTATTTGTCATTAGCTTGCGCTGAGTATTCATTGAAAGAGACTGAGAAATTTACTTATTATAATCGTATAGGGGTTGCTAGGGATTGTACAAAGTATTTGAGTTCTTTGGACTGGACATACGGTGTTTGCAAAATTGTTCCATATTAACCGTAATAAAGCAGTGCTTTCTTTTTTAATTTTTTGTTATATGGATACCTTAATGTTATGACTAGTAAAATTTTTTTGATAAATTTCATGTCTTATTTAAAACTCCAAAATGTATTACAACAGGAATGCAGATTAGATTCTAAAAGGTCTGAAACGTATTAGGTTAACAAAATCCAATATTATGATAATATTAAACCAAGGTAAACTAATTTAGTATTTAAATTAAGTATTTATATATATTTATAATATATTTATTATATTATTTATTATTAAATTAAGTATTTATTATATATTTAGTATGCAAAGTATTATTTTCATGTAACGCTACGGAAAATGCCTGCGTGCCTGCCATAGCCTTTTCTAGGGTCTCAGAAAACATGAATAACTTTATCTGTCTACTATATTTAAAAACAACCTTTTTATCGAATCTAAATTTTTATACAGTTGCTTTAAACTAAATTTAAAAATAAGATAATCCAATACAGATCAATCGTATTCATAATTTCATTAGTTTAGTGTTTTTGAGTCATACGACCACACAAATAAAATAAACGATATACGAGATAAAATGTATTGTAATTTACAGTAAATCGAAAAAAAATTCTATTTATATACTTATAATATATTCGTAAGACTCTTTTGAAAGTAATAAACAAAATTTTGGCTAAATAGTCGTAAGAAAAAAAAAATTTAAAAAAAAAATACACTATCTCTATATATCTGTAGTATGTAGTGATTTGTTCGAAGGTTATCATTAAAAATATATTGCTTATTCCTGCACCTTATTATTTATTATAATTGGATAACATTGTATTCCAAAACAATAATAATAACTGTTGTCTTTAACATTCGCTCCCTCGCAGTATCAGAAATATTTGGAGCCGTACCCGTTTCGGGGCGATAGCGAAGGGACTTGTTAAGGTTCGTGTGGGGGTGGTGGTCGGTGGTGCCTGGGTCGTGTGTTGTCAAGTGGTGTAAATGGTAGAATAAGTGGTTTTATCTATAAGAATAGTAACTTTTGTAGTGTATCATTATTTAGATTATGAATCAGTTGAAGAATTACATTTAACTTTATTTTGTTTCATATAAATGTTGTTTTACAGATAGTTTATATTAATTTTCCGATTGTTTAGTATACATTTTAGTGTATAAGAGAGTAAAATAATATATTGAAATTTTGAGGAATTTACTTTATATTAATTGTATATAATAAATAGTGTATAGAGTTTATCTTTGAAATATTTACTAAGTTCTTCAGTTTCTAAGTAATTCTCATTAATCTTTTTATACAAGGGTGCATTATATCTCGAGTTTGAGTGGAAGAAAGGGCCAAAATAGCCCTAAATCTACCTAAATTATTTCTTCAATCATTAACCATATATTAAGTATACCTGTCATTTGAACTTTTATTTGAATTACTTACAACACGTCTAAAGAATCACATGAATAAATAATGAGAGACCCAATAAGGGTCTATAAATACAGTCAATGTGAGACAAATGCTATACAAACTACAGATTCCAGCTAACAATATACTCAGGAACAGTTGCATTGTTCTGTTTAATACTCACAAACTATGGGTCCAACTAGATCCTTTGTTTGGTAGATTACTTGGCTTACAAATGTTCATGTTTTTAGAAAGACGCCAACATTAAAAGCGTAATTAGAGTTCAATTGAAAATACATTTTATTAGCACGAGGTTCATATTAAATACTATCACACTCACACTTTATATTATTTAACTTTAAGACTTTAATTTTTTTCTACATATTTTCGATTGTTCTTTACATTTCATGTTTTTGACAATAAAAAAATGTATAAATAGCAGCATATTTCATCTGAATTACAAAGAAGAAAACCCTTAAAATATCCATTTATGGATGATAACATTGAAATTTCATTTTTTTCAACTTATAACTTCTAAAGTTTTTTTATAGTTCAATAATTATATATTTACGAGACTTTTCAAAATTATTACTCCATTTAAAATAGCTAAGGATTAAATATAGTTGTGTTTTGTATTTATAAAGCAATGATAATTTTGATTTCTTGTAATTTTGGATTATGTTTCATCAGTTTCACATAATAATCCACAAACTTTTCTATGATATAGTCTTATTACTACAAACTTCATTTCCGTATTTTCAAATTTAAAAAAAAAATTATAGAATTTCAGTAAAATACATCAGGTTATAGACGATTGGAATAATAGTTTATCCACAAACGGAGGTTTGATTTTTGCTTTTTAAATGCAGTATATAGTAGTTAGTAGACCTCGCGCGGATCTAGCCCCGCGCCCTGATTGGTCGAGAGGGGTCACGTGATCCAAGATGGCGGCGCCCATGTATCACGTGATCAAAAAATAGTGGTGCGGGAGAAATTCCCTCATGTGCGGGAGAAATTCCCTGCTCACACTCTTATCCTAGTGTTTTGGGGTGATTTGGGGTGTCAAAATCGGTGTTTTTCGGTTAAAATCGGTGATTTGTTGGGTCCGGTGAGGGAGAATCGAGGGACGGAGGGAATTCCAATATGGCGGCGGTGGCGGGAAAAATTGGCGGGAACAGGGGAACATAACCTCACTTTCTTGGTTTCCCGCGTATTCAAGATGGCTGCGCCCATGATGAATTGGCGGGAACAGGGTAACCTAACCTCACTTTCTTGGTTTCCCGCGTATCCAATATGGCTGCGCCCATGATGAATTGGCGGGAACAGGGGAACATAACCTCAAATGTGAAATTGGCGGGAAGGTAAACTAAACAAGAGAAATAAAGACGAATCGTACCTTATTGTGTGATAATTTAGAGCTGAGCATAGGGTTCTAGGAGTTTAAAATAAAACATTTTTGGGTAAAAACTAATTTATTATACTATTTCTAAACAACTATTCACATTGGCACTCTTCACTCCCGCCACACAGATAGCAATATGTGGTGGTGACGTCATCAGAGGAAGTCTGTAACATAAATAGACCTGAGTTAGCCAGCTATGAACAAGAAAATCTCGCGCTTCCCCACTGGCTGGAATAAGCGCGTCCTTGATTGGATGTAAATAGTATCTAAGCGCTCTGATTGGTGGAACCTGAGAGGCCGGCACTCCTTCCTCTCTCTCCCGTCAGATCCGTGCGGGAGGTCAGGGAGATAGGACGTGTGTCGCTCTGAGTTTTACACAATTATTTAAACAATTACGATCTTTTGATATTACTGGAGTAAAATAATTCAATCTAATACGTTAAAATATTTTTACTAATATTCATTTTAATTACCGTTAATACTATTCTTGTAATTATTTTTCTTAATCTAAATAGAAATTATCGTTACTAGTAGCAGTTAAGCTTTTTAATCATTTAGTTGCTTTTCTAACGTAATATCGTTTCTATAATACCATATATATCCTTAGTTTTAAACATGTCTTACGAAAATATTGAAGTAGATTCTGAACCTGTATATATGGATATGGAGTTGGATCCTGTAAAAACGCTAGGTAAAAACGAGACTTACATAAAAAAATATAGGGTATATGGTACTAAGACCACCTTTAAATTCAATCCCGTCCCTGAAAACATTAATGAAATCGATTGGCTAAGGACGGGATTTTCTAAAATTGTAAATGAAATGAAAGCAAATTGCACTGATTCGGACTACCTCGGATTTACACTTCATAGTCTAAATTTAAAAAGTAAAGATCCGGGCTACGTGGCATTTCGACCAGCTGATCAGGTCAAAGACGATGTCCTTTTTGAAATTTTCGGGGGGATAATTCAAAGTAACGCGGACTCTGTAAAATCTACCGATACGTTCAAAGTCGAATGTACGCGTGTCAATCTCCCTGTTGGTAGTGGTGGTTCCAGAAGACCTGGCTTGTACAATAATTTTCACGAAGAATGTAAAGCACGAACAGGTATTGTATCGATAGAAAATGTGGACAATCTGTGTCTGCCCCGAGCTATAGTGGTAGAAAAAGCCTACGCCAAAAAATATCCTCAGTTCAAAGCAATAAGGCAGGACAAGGGTAAGCGACAAACTTTCAGAGCCCAAAAACTGATGACTAAAGCCGGGGTCCAAATTTCTGAACAGGGAGCGGGGGTCCACGAACTTTCAAAATTTCAAGAGCACCTCAAAAAATATAATATTACAGTTTACAACTATAACAGTAAGGGTAGGGACGTGTATTTTAGCGGTAATAATGAAAGTGCTCTGTATAAAATTAACCTACTGTATCATAACGGCCACTACAATGTGATCACATCCCTCACTGCAGCTTTTGCGTGCCATTTCTATTGTGAGGCGTGCCATGTCCCTTACGACCACAAAGGTTTTCACAGATGCTCAAACATCTGTCCTGCGTGTCAGACAGTTTCTCCGCCCTGTAAAGAGGAGCATGGAGGAATAGTTTGCCCAAATTGTAACATAACTCTAAAAAATCAAATATGTTTCGCGGCTCACCAGGGTGAACGGTGTAAATCTGTTAATAAATGCAAACAATGTCAAAGACTCGTATTTCTGAAACAGCGTAAATCGAAACACGTGTGCGGGGAAGTTTTCTGTAAAATCTGTAATGATTTCAAGGCCCCAAACCACCAGTGCTATATGCGGGTCGACACAGGAAAACCCAAAACCGAAGACTTTCTGTTCATATTTTTCGATCTGGAAACAAGACAGGACGAGTACATTGATGATAAAAAAGTTCATAAAGTAAATCTATGTGTCTCGCAACAATTCTGTTTCAAATGTATCGGTGGTGGAAATTGTGAACATTGTAATACCCGCACTCGAGTCTTCAGACAAGATCCTGTAGTTAAATTCATGGATTATGTGATGGATGTTAGAAAAAATTTCAAAAACGTTTGTGTAATGGCTCATAACGGCCAGGGCTTTGATTTTCAGTTCATCTTAAAATACGTACTGGAACAGACAAAATTCAGTCCAGAGCTAATTATGCGTGGCACCAAAGTCATTCTTATGGAACTGGACAACGTGAGATTTATCGACTCACTGAACTATTTCCCCATGGCCCTCTCAGCACTCAACAAAGCCTTTGATCTACCCCCAGAGAAGAAGAAGGGTTACTTCCCTCACTTGTTTAACACTCTGGCAAACCAAAACTATGTAGGCCCCATCCCACCCAAGGAATACTACTGCCCTGAATCGATGTTCGAAAAAAGTTATACAGATTTTGAAAATTGGCATAATGACCAAGTCAACAAAAACGTAGTGTTTGATTTCCAAAAAGAACTGATTGAGTATTGTATTTCAGATGTAGACATATTGGCGCAGGCGTGCATAAAATTCAGAGCAATGTTTCTCGAAGAATGTAACGTAGACCCGTTCATGGAAGCCGTCACCATAGCCAGCGCCTGTAACTTGGTGTTTAGACGTAAGTTCTTAAAACCCAATACTATTGGCCTGGTCCCTAACAATGGATACAGACTTGTTGACATGCAATCCCCCATCGCTTTGCAGTGGCTGACTTGGGAGGAGGATCAGCGCGGCGTCCGAATTCAGCATGCAGGGCGGGAAAGAGAAGTCAAAATTGCCGGTATGAAAGTAGACGGTTTCGACGGTGAACGCGTGTATGAATTTCAGGGTTGTTATTTCCACGGGTGCCCTAAATGTTACAAGTATGAGAGGGAAGTGCCCTTATCAGATGATCCCTCAGACTCTTTGCATCTGAGGTACGAAAGGACCAAATCCAAAATAGCTAAACTCCAAAATTCCGGATACGAAGTTATCGAGATGTGGGAGTGTGAATTTAAGAAAATGAAAAAAGATCCTAGATTGGCATACCTAAATTCATTACCAATTCTAAACACGCTCCCACTTAATCCAAGAGACGCCTTCTTTGGTGGTAGAACAGGCAACGCAAGAACATACCACAAGTGTGCAGAGGGGGAGTCTATACAGTATGTGGACGTATGCTCTCTCTATCCTTTTGTTAATAAATTTAAAATGTACGTAAAATCTCATCCTAAAATCTATGTGGGTGACAGAGAATGTAGGGGGCGAGGCATGCAGGCTGAAGGTCTTCTTAAATGTAAAGTCCTGCCCCCTCTAAAGTTGTATCACCCGGTTCTCCCTACACGCATGAACGATAAATTAATGTTTGTTTTATGTAGGACGTGTGGGGAGGATATGTACTCGGGTGACTGTGCCCACACCACGGAAGAGAGAGCATTGACGGGGACATGGACGATGCAGGAAATTAGAAAAGCTGTAGAAAAAGGCTATACCATTTTAGAAATGTACGAATTATGGGAATACGAGGTAGTGACCTATGAGGATGGCGGACTCTTCACAGACTTTGTAAATAAATTTTTAAAAATCAAGCAGGAGGCATCGGGCTACCCTTCCTGGTGTCTCACTGATCAGGACAAAGAAACGTACATTAAAAAATATTTTGAACATGAAGGTATCAGACTTGACCAAACAAAAATTGAAAAGAACGCGGGCCTTCGCTCCCTCGCGAAATTGATGCTAAATTCTTTCTGGGGAAAATTCGGACAGAGAGAGAACCAGACAAAGACATCGATAATACGATCACCCGACACATTTTTCAAACTACTAACCAGTCCCGGGACACAAGTAAATACGGTTCAAGAAATTAACGAAGAGGTTCTCCTCGTAAATTGGCAAAACATAGAAGAGGTTAGCGAGTCCCTCAGAACCGTCAACGTCGTCTTGGCCGCTTTTACCACATCTCACGCGAGGTTAAAACTGTATGAACACTTGGAACAGCTACAATCTCAAGTCCTTTACTATGACACAGACAGTGTACTGTACATACATAAAAACGGCATGTATAAAGTTCCTACCGGTGACTACCTCGGGGAGATGACCGATGAGTTGGTCGACTACGGTCCCGGGTCATACATTGTAGAATTCGTTTCTGGTGGTCCTAAAACCTATGCCTACTTAGTGTGGTCCACAAATAAAAATTCGTTAGTTGAAGTCTGTAAAATAAAAGGTCTCACTCTAAATTTAAAAACTAGTAAACGTCTAAATTTTGAAAAATTAAAAGAAATGGTGCTTAGTGAAACGGATCCAACTCTAGAAATAACAGAAAACCGTATTAGACGGACAAAAGACAAAAACATAGTTACCGTAGAAGAGACTAAACTATTTAAAATTACTGGTCCTAAGCGTAAGCGGGAAGGAGAGTATGAGACACTACCGTATGGCTATAGTAAAGTTTCTAAATATTAGTATATTATAGTATACTTACAGTAGGTGTAAATATAGCCTCCTTCACTCTTCTAAACACAGACACCACAAACAATAACCTTCGTAGGTCAATGCTTTTCCCCCTCATCCTCTTTAACTTCTCCCGCGATTGCTCGAGTAGATGCTGCTTCTCCTCCATCACTGACCGAGACTGAACGCTCTCCTCGCAACCGTGTACCCCCACTACCACACAGCGGCCAAGACCAAAATCACTTTCCTGTCACTGTGCTTGCTACCGGTCCTCGCAGACCCAAAAGCCTGAGTGTGTGTGTGTATGGGCTCTGAGGTCCCGGACAGAGTGGTTGCGATCCTTCAGGTGGCCTAAACTCCATAATTCCTTGGGATCATGTGTGAATGTGTGTGGCAACGAGGCGGGCTAAAACCCATAGATGTACTCTTGCCGTGAATGTGCCGAGAGGTTCGTGGCCTTGGGGGTTTGAATGTGATCCTTCAGGTGGACTAAACCCCATAATTCCTTGGGATCGAGTGTGAATGTGTGGGAGATAGTGATGGACCGGTTCAGCCATGGCAAATTACAAATGTATAAACTTGTATATAGTGTTGATATTACTGTAAAATTGTAAATACTGTTGTAAACACTTATATTTGTGCAAAGTGTGAGGTCTCAGTGGGGGAGTCGGTGGTGGTGTGGGAGAGTAACCGTGGAGGCAGTGGTGGTGGTGGGAGAGCACTTCATTCTCAATCATGGCGTGGAACCCAAAGAGCCTCTATGATCTTTGTCTGAGGCAAATTGCCCGACACCGTATTGACTTCTTACGACATATCCAGATCCCCGAATCCATCCGTCGGGAAGTTAAATCTAAACATCGCGAATACTGCTTTGAATTGGTAGTCAGATACAAAGAAGTTTTCGACGGACGCAGACTTTGTCATATGTGTGCTCGAGACCGTTCAGCTGTTTGGGAAGAATTGTCGTCCACGTATTACTTCACGGAAGATACATTTTACACAATGCGTAGTTTATGGGAGTGCGAATCGTGTAAACGTCACCTCTTTTACCATAGGACCGGGCGTTGCATGTGCGATTATTCCATTGTCTAAGCAACAAGGGATGGGACAGTATTTGGTCACCGGGCGACAACCAGTTACTTCTGGACTGGCCCTCAAAATCAAATACTGTTTAACCTGGGCATCGAGCATGCTAGTGTTCGATGTTGGTGTTCCAAACCACACCACTTAGACGGCTATAAATACCGGTATACAGATTTCTTTCTTCATTTACAAAATGGACGCTATAGCGAAAGAACTGCACAAACCGGCTAGGAAAAACTATCCCAGACGCAGGGTTACGCTGAAGGGACTCAATGATCTATACCAGGCTGACCTAGTAGAGATGATCCCGTATGCAAGGGTGAACAAAGGTTACAAGTATATATTGACAATGATAAACTGCTTTAGTAAACTTGCGTTTGCCATTCCTTTAAAAAACAAGACCGGTGCAGAAGTCGCGCATGCACTAGAACCTATACTGTCTAAACACAAGATGAAAAACCTTCAGACTGATCAAGGTAAGGAGTGGTACAACACTCACGTCAAAAAGCTAATGGACAAATATAAAATAAAACCTTTACTCGACCTACTCACATCTGAAAAGCTCTATTGTAGAGCGTCTAAACAGAACATTAAAAGAGAAAATGTATAGAAAATTCACGACACGTGGAAGTTACGAATGGTTCAGTATTCTATCTGATATAGTCAAGGAGTACAATAATAATGTCCACAGAACAATCGGTATGAAACCAAAAGACGTTAAACAGAAACACGTAAAACAAATCCTTGTCCGTTTAAACAAAACCACAAAAAGAAAACAAAAAATTAAAATCACTAAATTCAAGCTAAACGATAAGGTAAGGATTAGCAAATACAAAGGAGTTTTTAAAAAAGGTTATCTGCCTAACTGGACAAATGAAGTATTTACAGTATATGCAATAAAACCTACAAAACCCGTAACGTACATTCTACAAGACTCTAAAGGTGAAGTATTGAAAGGTGGGTTTTATGAACAAGAACTCCTCAGGTCCAAAACTGGTAATGTATATCTAGTTGAGAAAGTGTTGAGGCGGAAAGGAGACAAAGTACTTGTTAGATGGCAAGGGTTCGATAAAAACAGTGACACATGGGTGAGCAAGCATGACATCACCACACACTGAGTGTGACTGCAACTGCAGTCGTGGGACCGGATGCAGCTGCACCAGCCGCTGCGTGGGAGCGGATGCAGCTGTGCGCTCCAACGTCCAGGAGGGCTACCAGTTCAGCTCTGTTACTTTATATACTATGTCATAATAATGTGCAACTTAGTTTATCTTCGACAATGAGACTGATTAGTCAATCTGTGAAATTACCAGTGAGAAACTTTGACGAGTTTGTAGGTGGTGGTATGAATCGTACAAATAAAAACGGTCCTCTGCTACCTGACACGATTCGCGGATTAATTGTTGGACCGTCCAATTGCGGTAAAACGAACGTACTGTTTAATCTATTGGTAGATCCTAACGGTTTGAGATTTGAAAATGTTTACGTGTTTTCAAAATCACTCTACCAACCAAAGTACCAGCTACTATCCAAGATTATGCCGAAAGAGATCGGATACCACGCGTATGATGACAATGCATCTGTCATACACCCGAGTGAGGCTAAACAGAATTCAGTAATGATATTCGACGACATAGCCTGTGAAAAACATAACAATGTACGAAACTACTTCACAATGGGTAGACACAAGAATATTGACACATTCTACCTAGGTCAGACCTACAGCCATATACCCAAACAGCTCGTTAGAGACAATGCCAACTTTATCGTACTATTCAAACAAGACGAAACAAACCTTCACCATGCATACAGTGACCACGTCAATACCGATATAGACTTTGAAAAGTTTAAACAAATGTGTGCTCTGGCGTGGAAAGACAGACACGGCTTCCTGGTCATATGCAAGGACTGTGACATTGATAAAGGCAGGTATCGTATCGGAATCGATAGTTTCATTCAAGATCTATGATGGTAAGGATATACCACTACAATGACCTCAGAGGTTTCTCAATCCAGAGATCCAACAAAGTCCATTCAAACCTGTGCACCTGGTACTATGCCGATAAGAAAAAGTTTTGCGGTAATTACTGTAGCAGACGCGGACCACATGGTTTTCTCTTCAATAGGAGGTGCTGGAGACATAAGCGTGTAGGGATGTACAGTGCTAGTCTACCACCCGTAATCTTGTTAATGATTTCAGCAAGCGAACGGTTCTACAATCGCGATATATGGATAGAGTTTGTGAAAAGAAGTCAAAACAAAGGGGTACCGCTCGAACTCGTGGTGTACCACGAGGACATGCTAAATAGTACGGTAAGAAATCCACAGAACATGTTATCCAGATTCAGACCATTTCCCGATCAATTCGGTCAAATCGTACCGTTGAGAAACGCTCATGGTAGTGTAAACTTTGCGCAGACCTGTATAAGGATGCTCCAGTACGGGTGTAACATACCGCATGCAGCTCGCTGTATTCTTATTACAGAGAGAACAATACCAATCAGGAACCCCGTCAAGGTCTACAATCGTGCTCTAGCTTCAAAGTGCTACATTGACATTAGCTACAACGTAGGTTACGGCCCCGTCCCAGACGGTTTACCGCGAGGTCAAAGGAAGAAAGATTTTGCTGGTGTAAACAATCTTTGTCAAAGTCTGTTTACGACAGAATTTCTCAAATTGGTTTTACCGACCGTACCAATGTACTGCGATAAGTTCGGAATAACACTGCGTGACGGGACTTACTCAATTACAAATACCAAACAGTTTGAGGCTTGGAGGAGTTTTACAGGAGCTAATCCAAGTGAATTCTGGTTACTCAACTCTTACATGATTCACATACACAGTAGGGTGAACAGACCTATAGAGCATCTGAAACAATATATGGAAAAGCACGTGGAGAGTGACAAGTATACTGTAGCTGAGATACCCCAGTGGAGAGACGGATGGAAAAGGACCTTTGTGTTCAGGGACCCTGATAGACCTGTACAGATACCGAGAACAGTTTACCTAAGAGGGCTAGGTACCGTGGTGTCACTAAAGCAGGTCGTACGCTTTCTAAGAAAGCACAAAAAACGAGCCCTCTTCTTTAGACAGGTTGAACTGCCATAAAGTAGTTAGTATTAAAGTACTAAAACCGAGTCACATTGTCAGTTTAAACAATGGCTTCAAAGGAGAAGGACCTTACTCTCAGTATAACTCGTTTGAGGAAAGCTATAAAGCAAAAGTATAAACAGTTCAGAGAAGGAACTCTGGCCACAGACGTATTTCTAGAAAAACAGTACAAACCTATCCTGTCAGAGTTACGAAAAACAACAGAATCTGTAAAAACTGAACCGAAAACCGAACCAAAGCAAGAAGAAGAGGAAAATGAAGATGAGGCAGCCGTACAGTTCACTCCGGACGTTATGTCAACCCCCAAAACACCTGCGTTCCTGCAGGACGATGATGTGCTTGAAGCAGGACCGTCGTCACCAGACGTCAGTGATATACTCAGCACGAAAGAAGGACAACTCTCAGCATCTGCATGGATACAGAACACGTTCTCCCATCCACTAACCATAAAGTACATGACAAGTATGATGAAGGATATGTCAGGTAAACATAGTAAGATCGACCACACGTACGGACCACGCTACGACAACAATACGCTAATGGTAGGAGATAAGAAGTTATCATTTGGAGATGACGGTAGCATACTCGTAGGTGAACGGTCCTACAGACCTACACAGGGACTTTATGAATTGCTTTTTAACCGTCTGCCTGATGACAAACGTTACAACGTAAACGATATGAGAGCTTACAAAGATATATTGACACTGTCGTCTGCTCACAAGAGAAGTTACAATTATAAAAATCACGTGAACCGTAACGCTTCAACGAAATACAAAGTCATTATTTCTCAACTCTTCCCAAAGACCGGTAGCGGGTATAAGGATGTAGGAGCACCAGACCCTATCTACTATGATGACCCAAACGAACTGTGTGACAGACTCAGACTCCTCGTGTCCTCAGCAGAGACCGGTAACACGGGACATAGGAACGAAATAATAAACATTATCGAAGAACTCAAAGAATAAAAGACTATATCAGGTGATGGTAACGCGAGATTCAGATCATTGATGAGATGACCATCAATAAGTTTGGTCAGAGGCCGCAATCTCTGAAGAAGCAAGACATCCAGAGAGTTACGAATACTGTAAACAAAAAGCTAAAGAAAGATGTAAGAAGACTGTACTCTCAAATTGCAATCCTTCAGAATCAAGCGATTATTCAGCAGAATCAAATAAACAGCTTACAAAATACAAATGATGAAGCTATAAGACGTCTAGCAGTTCAACTATTTCACTGGATCAATAAGATACACACCACCGTACCTCCTGCTCGCTTCAACGGCGTCTTAGACGTTGATGAAAACACATATATTGACTGGGATAAGATATTTATAAAGAGCAATGTACAGGAGGAGTCTTCATCACTTGCACAATGAGTGTTGACAAGTTTGGTCATGCGGTCCGTGAAGGAAGTAAGAGAGGTCCGCCTGGACAAGGATTCAGTCTCACGGTCGACGGCAACTACGATATCAAGGGCAAGCGGTTATGTAACGTGGCCGACGCCCAGCACAGTCTAGACGCTATAAACCTGCAGACCTGGAAAAATAATGTGAATAGCGCAGTCCTCAAGACTGTGTCTGACGTTTCGCTTGTATCCAAGAAAAATGTGATGGACGCTAAAGGTAACAGAATTAGCAACATAGGTGATGCTCTACTCTGGACCGATGCTCTGACTCTTCGTCGTCTTGCTAGGGAGGTACCCTATAAGGACACGAACAGCAAATATTACAGGTTTGACAACTACAGGTTGCGCATGATAGCTGACCCCACGAACGAAGCGGATGCCGTCAACTTGCGAACGCTAAATAAAAGAACACTAAAGTTCAATACTGAGACAATAGACGCTAAAAAAAGAAGAATAATCAACTTGAGCGATGGTGAGGGAATGGGTGACGCTGTGACTCTGTCACAACTACGTACCCTTACACCTATCAAGAGTATTACAGATTCTACCGTTACATTCGATAATTTCAGACTCTGCATGGTTGGATGGCCAGTCGAGCCTACGGACGCTACGACTAAACGATATGTAGATAGCCATATACCCCAAATGGGCAAAGACGGGCATTGGAGTTTTGGACATAAGCGTCTGAGCGAGATTGAAGAGCCTCTATACGAGGGTGAAGCTGTTAATCTCAAATACTTTCAAAAACACGCCATGAACAGAGCTGGGGAAAGCTGGAACGCGAGTGCCCTTAAAGTCACCGATCTGGCAGATCCTACCGAAATGAGTGACGCGGTGACCGTGAATTACCTAGTGAGAGTACTGAGTAAAGTCTTTTACGATATGTACAAACTACTTGCTCCGCCGCTAGACGCTATAAACGTAATCAATAAAGACGAGTGGATTAGGTTCAACATTGTCGACCCATACTTTAAAGACCCAGTGAGCAGGGTGAGATCGAAACCGTGATGGTTTTATTTATATGTGAGCTGCTGACATTTTTACCGCCAGTTTATTTTAGAACCTGGCGAGATGAGGTTCTTGGTATTTATTCTATGTGTAGCTCCTCTGATAGCTGCTAATAAAACTTTGTTGTACTTGGAGAGATACGGCTATCTCGATACTAATACCTCAGAGCTATCCACAGACATTACACAGGCGGTCATTAGGTTTCAGGAGACGTTTGGCTTGAATGTGACCGGATATGTAAATGAGGAGACGACTAACTTAATGAACCAGCCCAGATGCGGCAATTCGGACGAATTAATAGCGTCTTTCACTGCAAACCCAAACTACGGATGGCGGAAAAACGATATTACCTGGTTTATGTACGGTAGTAATTATCAGTATGACCAACTATGTCGGGATGCGTTCGCCCTATTCTCAAGACATTCCAACCTGAACTTCCGGCGGGACCCTATAAACCCCACAATCATTTTAAGTATCGCTCCCAGAAAACATCTTTTGTATTATCTACGGAAAAATTGCAGTAGAGTGTTTGATGGTAGGGGTGGTTTAGTGGGTCACGCCTTTCTCCCTATATTGGGGATGAACCAGACAGATGTTCATATGGACGGTGACGAAGATTGGGATTATACAATGGATCTACCTGCACCTGGAAAAGTTTCATTCTTTTTGGTTCTATTACACGAAATTGGACACGCTCTAGGCTTGCAACATTCATCACTTTCGTCGTCTATAATGTATCCTTTTTATTTTGTACCACATGGTATTTCAAATCTTTACCAATATGATTTAGACAGAGATGATCAATTGGCAGTACAGTATATTTACGGACCACCTGTTACTCCATACACGTCCACCACTACTACTACAACATCTACAACAACCTCGAGCACGACTACCACTACTACCAGTACCACCACACCCACGTCAACCTCTACGTCCCCTACAATACCTACAGAGTTGGACATTTGTACATTGAGACATAGAATCAATACATTTTTGATTGTAAAAAAATAGATTGTACGCATTTTACGGCAAGTATGTATGGGCTCTGAGTCTGAATCACGCGCTTAGAACACGTGAGGAGTTTACCAATCCTCTAATAATCACCGATTGGTTGCCGTTTTTACCGTCAGACTTTACAAACATTTCGGCTGTGTACCAAAGACCGAACGGAGAGGTGGCTTTGATTGTGGACAAGACATTGTACAATATTGAGTATCCGTCACTCGTACTTTTAAGACAGAAAAGAATTGATACAATCTTACACTCCAGAATAAATAAAGTGAACGCAGCGTTGAACAGTAATACAGGTAGGACCTTTATTTTTACCGATGACAAATTTGTTGTAGAACTTAACGAATGCACTCTCAGAGGCACTATGTTGGGTATGACCAGTAGCGTGTTGCCAGGAGTCCCTGATGGAATTAGAGGAGGTTTCAGATATATAAATGGCCGTCTGTACTTTATAACAGACAGTCACGTTCTGGAGTACGACGAGTTTACAGGAGTGGTTACAAGATCCGAGGCGGATATCTTTGACGTACTGCAGATCACATGTGTTAGGGAGACCCTGCTCAGGCAACTCTATAACGTATTACGGTATATAAGGGAATAAAATGGGAAAGCAAAAAGTAAAGCCAAACAGATTGAAACGAACCGTCAAGCGAGGAAGAGGTCTGGTTTCGAGCGCTTTGCAAAACGCCGGATCGGTCGCTGGAAATCTTTTGAACCGTGCAATTGACGCTCTACCTGTCGAACTCCATTTACCTGGTGGGTACCGATACTGTGGTCCAGGTACGAAATTAGGGGTGAGATTGGCAAGGGGTGATAAGGGTATAAATCCCTTGGACGAATATTGTAAAAATCACGATATAGCGTACTCAAAATACAGGGATTCCGAACACCGAAGAGAAGCCGACAAAGAATTGGCCAAAAGAGCCTGGGAAAGAGTCAAATCGGCAGACGCAAGTATTGGGGAAAGAGCCGCAGCCTTAGCTGTAACAGGAGCCATGAAGACCAAAACAGCCCTCGGTGGAGGGAAGAGGCGGAAGAGCAAGCGAGGGAAGCCCAAACGTAAAGGTCAGGGTATGTACCTCAAGCCGTATCCAAAGAGAGGCGGTGGGGTAAGAAAGAAGAGGAGGTGTTGCAATAAAAAAAACGTCGATACCAATAAAGCCGTTATCAAATTACGAGCTAGTACACTACGCGAAACTACTTAATATTCCGAATTTCCGTGGAGTTTATATGAGAGACGCTCTACCCAAACGCCCGCGATCGTATGAATCGGCCATAATTAATCTGGATAACTCGACCGGTGAAGGTACACATTGGGTGTGTTACAGGAAGATAGGTGACAGGGTATACTACTTTGACAGTTTTGGTAACCTAAGACCACCAATAGAGCTTATATCATACCTAGGACCAGACGTTAACGTACGGTATAATTACGAGAGAAGACAGAGTGAGGGCTCAGTAGTCTGCGGACACTTGTGTTTAAAGTTTCTCAGCAGTAATGTTTTCACTTAGCGGTCCTGCTCCACAGGTATCATGCGAGGTATTTCCTCCAATGGACGTGAGCGATGGTGATTACGAAATTGGTCTAGTTGACCTCTCCACATACTATACGATTCCAAATATTGAAACGGGAATAAACGATATGTTTTATTACGGTGACAATAAACAAATCAAGATAGCAGAGGGGTCGTACGAAATTGAAAATATCGAAGAATACATCAAATCCCATTTAGGCGCGGATGTGACATTTAGTCTGAAAGGAAACAATAATACGCTAAAATCCGAAATCACTTGTAATAAAATCATACACTTTGACAGAGAACAGACAATCGCTCCCCTACTAGGGTTCAGTAAAAAACCACTTGAGCCAGGCAGGGTACACACATCCGATGTCCCCATAAACATAATGAATGTAAATACTATACGCGTTGAATGCAATATCGCACGAGGATCCTTTCAAAACGGTGTAGAGGGACACGTGCTGCATGAGTTCTATCCTGAAGTGGCCCCAGGCTATAAAATAGTTGAGAAACCCGCCAATGTAATCTATTTACCGGTGAACGTTCGTAGAGTGAACAACATTTCCGTAACACTCAAGGACCAGGACGGCAGATTGATTAATTTCCGTAACGAGATAGTCTCACTACGCTTGCATATTAGAAAACAATAATGGGTCTAGTATTTAGAGAGTTGCCGAGCCACACACTGATCAGTAATCACCGAAAGGTGGCAGCGTTAACATCAAAGAACATAAAGTTTCTAAAGTCTCTAGGCTTTAAATATGGCGCTTCTATCGATAGAGTCCGGAGCAATGTACGATGAAGTCGTAACGGGGTGGGAATTTCATACCCATAAACCGTACGCCTCGTCTACGTTTAAGAATAACGATGAAATCAGAATACCGATTAGTCAGCAAGACATAATCACAGCACCGTTCGAAAGCTTCATACATGTTAAAGGGACGCTGCAGGCTAAAAAAGCTGACGGCAGTGCTTGCAATGTAAATCTAGTGAACAACTCAATGGCACATTTATTTGATGAGATTCGTTACGAGTTGAACGGTCAAGTAATCGATAAAACACGCAGTGTCGGCATAACTACGACGATCAAAGGACTGGTATCTTTTAAGGAAAATGAAAAAATGAGTCTGGCTAACGGAGGGTGGCTCGGGGCGAATAAATCCGCAGACGCTGTTAAAGAGTTCAATTACGCCGTTCCCGTTAGGACATTGATGGGATTTTTCGAAGATTACAAAAAGGTAGTGGTTAACAGTAAACAAGAGTTGGTTCTTCTGAGAGCCGCCTCTGATAACAATGCTGTAATTTCAGCTGACGCTGCTACTGTTGATCTTGATATAACTGACTTGTACTGGAGGGTTCCTTACATTACAATATCAGACAGCCACAGGTTAAAGCTGTTGCGTATGGTCGAGAAAGATACACTGATTCACCTTCCGTTTCGATCATGGGAAATTCACGAGTACCCCAGTTTGCCGCTGACAACACGTCATAGTTGGACAATAAAAACGAGTACCCAAATTGAAAAACCTCGTTACGTGATATTAGGTTTCCAGACTGGAAGGAAGAACAATTTGAAAAAAGACGCTTCCAGCTTTGATCACTGCGATCTACTCAATATCAAACTGTTTCTGAATTCACAGTACTTCCCGTACGATAACATCCATGGTGACCTACGCATTTTCCACGACATGTTTACCAGATTCCAGAGCTCATACTACCAGATACAAGGTGCCCCTACAGTTGATTTCAACACGTTTAAAAGTAAAGTACCTCTCTATGTTATTGACTGCTCCAAGCAGAATGATTCAATAAAAACTGGCCCTGTAGACGTGCGTCTGGAGTTTGAGACTAAAAACGCTATTGCTGCAAACACTGCGGCTTACTGCTTAGTACTATATGACTCACACCTGGCATACACTCTGCTCACGGGTAAAGTTAAGCGGATGGTGTAGGAGCGGTGGTGGGGTAAACACTTATAAGTAGCTAAATTTTGTACGTGTGTCTCATTCTGTGTCATGGAGAAGCTAAACAGTTTTCTAAACGAGCCTGACTCGGTCGAGGCGACTCGATACCTAACATTAAAGAACGAACTACTCTACAAGGTCGAGGGCATGCGAAGACTCTTTGCTCGCTTTAGACCTACAGTTAGAGTGCCCAGTGACTCTTATAGATACGGCCATTTCAAGGAATGCGCGTGGGCACGGCCCGACGCTACGTCAGGTCCTGACACTTGTCAGTGTCACTATATGGATTCATACATTAGGGGATCGATTACGATTTTGGATCAGTTAGCTGAAATGAACGATCCGTTTCTTTCGAGATTACAGGTTCTACTTGAACCCTTCCGTGATACCGCAACACAGGGGCTGTATTGTTAGGGTGGGGGTAATTGTATAAATTGAGCGACTCCTACACCGACTTACATTAACTCTCCAGTGTTGAACACTCTCGCAACGATGGCGCTATACATTTACAGTTATAAGGAAGAAGAAGAGAGGGAATTATTGGGATACCTCGACTGTACTAATTTTACATCCTATGCCGACTTTTACGATGTTAAGGACTTTAACAAAATTGAGGTTTGTTTTGACGTAGACGATGAGCCCGAGGCCTACGACACGGATGATGAGGATAATCCTATTAAACAGGCTCTAAATAGGTATAGAGAGGGTATCAAAGCCGGAGTGTACACTTCCTTGTAGAAGGACGGAGAAAAGAAAACATGTAAATACCTCGACTGTACTAATTTCACACCTAATAGCGAGTTTTATGATGTGACGGGGTTTGACAGAATTATGGTTACATTTCGCAGAGAGGATGATGTGAAGCTGAATGGGTATAGAAAGGGTATCGAAGCCGGAGTATACGCTTTCTTGTCGAAGGACGGAAAATTGAAAACAATTAAAACCCTCGACTGTACTAATTTAACATCCCATGGCGTCGCCTGGGATGTGAGGGACTGTGACAAAATTCAAGTCTCATTTTTGATAAGTCCTTTCACATACGAATGGGAGGAGGAGGAGGTGGAGGGGGAAGAACCACCTGCTAAAAAATCTCATTGGTCAGAATAAGCGCGTCTCTGATTGGTCGAAATGCTCCTGTCTAAAAGTAAAATTTGAGAATTTACGTCAGACGTTGAGATGGAGTCGCAGACTATGGACGTGGAACCCACGCGGATTCCAAAACGTAAAGAGCGTATCAATGCGTTAACCGGGGTTTTTCTTAGATCTGTCTACTTTTTGGATAGTGATCTTTCAAAATGCGTAATTGTAGGGTTTGTTAAGAATCGGGGTGACTCTCTCGGGGTTCTCTTTAAGGGTAAAAAGGGATGCGTTTATTGGTCACACGATGTGTTCAATCAAATCACTCCTCATTTCAATTCCATAACCCTGGCTCTGGAGAATAAAACCAAATTTTATATTAAATCGGACACGGAGGAGGATATCAAGGTCACAAATGTTTTCGGTCGTATGCACGTGTTTCTCTTTGACGGGGAGCATACTTTAACGCTTAACGAGGCCGAATGGACTCAGTTTACAAACAGCCTTCCTCTGATGTACATTGCTCTCAGAGACAATTTTATTATCGAAGAGTCTGTACGGTTTACCATTCACGCACTAGCATCAGGGTTGGTAGAGGAGGACGTATTTGCAAAAGCAGATAGTCAGGGACTCCTCTGCTCCACAGCTCATAAATTAGCTCTTGAAGTGGCCTTGTACAAACGTTGGCCCAATGGATGTGGCAGTAGTTGAATTTCACGCATTTCAAGGCAATAAAAGACCCTTTATTCTTAAAGAGCTCGCGATCGTGGGAAACTCTTTTCAATGTCAAATTATATTTAAACCACCTTTTCCTAGAGAACGGTTGAGCGCCAAAAATCGTACAACAGCTCGCTGGTTTGAAGATAACTACCATAAGATTTCTTGGGAGGAGGGTGATTATCCCTACAGAGCTAATGTACTTCGCACTCTATGCAAACCCTTTGCCGTGATTTACACGCGCGGGTTGGAGAAGGCAGAGTTCTTGAGAAAGTTTCACGGTGATGTCCGTGAACTGGACGATATAGTGTGCGAGGAGGCCGGCAATCCGTGTAGCTGTAAAACAACACACAGGTTTGCTTGCTCGTTGCCACAACATACGTCAACCGAGGATCCCAATGTGAAATGCGCAATGATTGCAGCAAAGTGCCGTTTCGAGATCCTTAACAAACAGCTGCACAATACCAACGCTTATTAGTATCGGCGAGTGATTAGTAAAGGGGCGGAGGGGTTCGGCATTTAGTTGAGAATCCCGACGTGTTGGCTTGAAAGGACTCGCCGACGAGTCACATTGAAAGGCTTCACCGAGTAAAGTGACTTTTGACTGTAGGTTAGATACGAAAAATTCTAGAGCGGGGTGAGTGATTGGTAAGCTCCTAAGGCTGGCGTAAAACCTGTAAGTCCTGGGGCTCTTTACTGCTCTTACGGCAGGCCTAAACTCCGTAAGACCGGGAGCAGTTGTGTGTGTGTGTGACAGATACCTCTATGGCAGGCCTAAACTCCGTAAGTCCAGGGGTATGTACCTCGCTCTAGATGCTGTAAAAAATAAAACAAATATAACAAATGTAAAATTCTCCGGTAAGTTTTTGAGTCACATTGAAAGGCTTCACCGAGTAAAGTGGCTATTGAAACTTACAGGAGGCAAAAATATGTTGAGGAGCGATACATTATAATGGAGTGAATCGCCATCGTGTACCGCGGTGGTTGGGGCTGTACACAAATACTGGTCACATTGAAAGGCTTCACCGAGTAAAGTGAAAGAGTGAGAATGTCCTACTGGGGAAACTCACTATAATAAAAAACGCACTGGGACCCCTACGGCCTAGCCATTCTGGCTTACCGTGGTGTGGAAACGTGGGTCACAAATTGCAGTTAATGCGGTGCAAGTGCGAGTCTCGGTGGGGGAGGGGCGTCCGCGCATAAAAGCGCGGTGCATCGACTGCAGCTGCACTTGCTGTGATAGCTTTGCTATGTCTGTGGCAACTAGTTTTACCGTTTTCGCCATGTTGCTGTTGGTGGTGGCTGGCAACGATCTCGAGGTAATTATTGTTTTGATTATTTATTGTTCTATCGAGTTGTCCCTCAACACTGTTTCTAACTTGCAAAGTGTTTTTTAGGAACAACCATCCACTTCAAACGGTTTGCGTAGGAGTCAACCGATCCCTGTGCCCGGGGCTATCCGGGATCGATACTTTACTACGGATAGCGGGTCTATAGTCCACTTGAATATGGTTAGCTCACATTTCAATACTCTAATTTTTACTCCTTAGGTGTGTGGCAGCTTTTCTAACTTTATTTTTCTCTTTTTCAGAATAATGGTGATGATCGGGCTACACTCCCTGTCCTTCAGCGTGAGGTGACCAGGGTCAGTACACTATTGTTACCGTTGCATTGTACTAATTACGCATTACTGCAGTCCCTATAATCGAACTCTATTTCAGAACGAGTACGAGGCTCAGATCCAGAGGATGTTCAGGTCTGGGCAATGGGTGACCACTCGACGCGGCCGACTGCATGTCATAAGCGCCGGTATTGAAGAGGTGATTACCATTATCCTATTTTCCATTCGTGCAGTATTAACTATAGACCTGTCTGCTAGGTCCCGCAACCGGTGGCGGGACCCGCCATGTATTAATTCACTTGTGCTTTAGGATGAGTCTCAACCATCGACTCTCGGGTGGACCGGTGATGCTAACCCAAACATCACTCTCCCCTCTGACATCTCTGAGGAGAGTCTAATCGCTGCTGCCGATAGGGCTATAGCCGAGGCGTCGACTTTTCCCGACGAGGCGACTCAAAGGGTGGTGATGGAGGAATCTAATTCCAGCTCAGATGAGGCGATTTCGGTTAGTATATAGGGCATTCATATTATATTGCAGGTTTCGCTCTGTTTACAGAATCAAAAAATGGATATTTCTTGTTGACAGTTGAGTACTTCTTGGGACTTCCGACGCAACCCCTCGACCCGGAGACAGTCCTCTGAGGATCTCTCTCAGTTCTATCGGAGGTTGAATCAGTCTACTCCACCAACAGTCTCGCCCATCAGTAGTGGCTCCTTCCACTCTGGTTTCTCCCCCGACCCCACCTCACAGGAGTCCCTCATATCCATGGAAGTGGCTGTCGGCTCGCCACCCCTCCTCTCACCATCTGCAGTACGTTTCATTCCCTACATTATCCATGCCACTACGTAGTGTTTCATCTGTTTAATTCGTTACCTATGTTACAGGACATAGATCCCCAATGGGAGGCAATGAGGGCGGTGTTAAGGTCCCTGAGTATAGTCGCTCAGGTGCAGGGCATCAGTGAGGGGGCCGTCTACGACACCGAACGGTGGATGGTGCGGAGACCCGAGGAGGAGGAGCTCCGTGCCGCCGCTCCAGCCGCTTGTGAGGAAACCCGCGAACGGTGGATGGTGCGGAGACCCGAGGAGGAGTTCCGTGCCGTCGCTCCAGCCGCTTGGGAGGAAACCCGCGAACGGTGGATGGTGCGGAGACCCGAGGAGGAGTTCCGTGCCGTCGCTCCAGCCGCTTGGGAGGAAATCCGTAGCATCCTCGCGGATTTCCTATACGAGACAGCTACCCGCATGGAGGAGGACTCCCGACGTAGAAACACCGCTGTACCGTCCAACGGATCAACCCCTGCCACTCAACCCCGCGAAGTGTCCTGCCCCGTTTGCTTTGCGAATCTACCAACAATCGCTATTTGACTGTGTGGGCATACACTCTGCCGTCCATGCTCCAACAGAGTGGGGGATAGATGCCCCACGTGCCGTGAGCTGATTGTGGGAAGATTCACAATATATCTCCCCAGGTAGATCTCTCTCTGTCGAGTTCTACCTCTATCTTAATTATTCAATTGGCTTCACATTCAAAATTTATATTCCAAATTCCAACGGGACGGGACACTATCCAGTCGTAGGATGTCTACCAGCTCTCTGGACCGGTTCTTATACTGGATAATGTTTAACCTGGGTACTATACGTAGTGCGGATGTTCCGAAACCACATCCAGGCCCACATCGACTCACCGCATCACACAATAAGGTACGATTCGTCTTTATTTCTCTTGTTTAGTTAAGCGAGGTCACCTTCCCGCCAATTTCACATTTGAGGTTATGTTCCCCTGTTCCCGCCAATTCATCATGGGCGCAGCCATATTGGATACGCGGGAAACCAAGAAAGTGAGGTTATGTTCCCCTGTTCCCGCCAATTTTTCCCGCCACCGCCGCCATATTGGAATTCCCTCCGTCCCTCGTTTCTCCCTCACCGGACCCAACAAATCACCGATTTTACCGAAAAAACGCCGATTTTGACACCCCAAATCACCGATTTTACAGAAAAACACCGATTTTGACACCCCAAATCACCCCAAAACACTAGGATAAGAGTGTGAGCAGGGAATTTCTCCCGTTCATGAGGGAATTTCTCCCGCACCACTATTTTTTGATCACGTGATACATGGGCGCCGCCATCTTGGATCACGTGACCCCTCTCGACCAATCAGGGCGCGGGGCTAGATCCGCGCGAGGTCTACTGTAGTTTTGTAACTTTAAATTTTAATAATACTCTCGTTTCATTGATTTTTGACAGAAGTTTTATTTGCTTGTAACTTAATTTTATGCAAATAATACAGATTTTACATAAATAAAAAATTTCATTTATTTTTTAAAACTTTATATTAAATTTCTATTTGAAAGTTTTTATTTTTTCACTCAAGTATTGCGTGTTTTATCAGTGAAATTTTTGTTGATTTAGATTGAAGGTCTCTTTTACTCAAAGGCCTCTAAATTTGCATAAACTTCCATAAGAAACAAATTGCTGCAAGCAAATAATGTTTATTCAAAAAACCTGATAAGTATAATATACTGTTCTGTATTAGCCTTTTCAATATGACAAAACACTCAATTTTGAATTATTTAAACTACTATATAAAATGTGTTTACATATAAAATCTTACAATTTCCTATTGAGCCTAAAAGTAACACCTCTTCTCATTTCAAGCCGTGTTCTATGTGCTAGAATCGCTGATAGCTTTGGTAGGTTACATGCGGTACAGTGCTATTGAAAAACTCCATCATCTGAAACACTGCTCTCCACGGTAACGTGATTGACTATATTCAACCTGGCGCATGTCAGTGGTGATAAATATACTGCAGAGAAATGCGCTGTCAGACAGATATTACGTCAGAGTTGAGCCTTGATTTTAATAAACACCGTGGCTTTGCAAAGTGATTTTCAATATTGAAGAGTAGTCTTCCTATTGAAATGATGTAAGACTTAAATGATTGAGTTGAAGAAGCAATATGATTACGTAAATATTTGCTTTTGTAGAGGATTGTAACGTGTTCCATAGAATAAATAGATAGTGTATATCTGTTGAATATCAGTTTGGTTAAACAATACGAAAATTAACGTAAACCTAAAAATAAAAAATAATACAATGATACAATAATAGGATTTTACTAGACCATTATTAGACACAAGGTACAATCGTTTAGTATCAAGACAATCACCGCAGTAATAGTGTGTTCTGTTGTCACACATTGGACAGAAAAAGAAAACATTGGAATAGTTTGAAATGAAAATTTTTTAAAAAGAGGAGGACGAATCCAATTTAATATTTGAACTATAACTCGAATTTAAATGCGTTAACCAGGATAGCTATGGTAATTAGGGTAATTAAAGAGTAAAAGTAAATGCTTACATTTAGAATGTTTTAAAAACTTCTATTTGCGTATATCTATTATAAGTGTTCGTTCATAAGGATTAAAACATAACACAGACATTTTTGATTAAACAGACAAATAAGTAATTTACAATTAAATTAAACGCAAACACGCTGGACGATGCAAAGGATGTTGAAAACTAAAAACCAATCGCACTTTATTTTTATTTAGTAAGCAGGCGAAGTCCAACTTAACACCATTGTTCAAAACATACATTCTTGATGATTCAATCATCTTCAATCACCATAAGACAATACTACTTCAAAACAATGGTCATAGAATGAAACTTAAACTAAATTACTGAAACGTGTTTTTAATAACAGGTTTAGTAAGAATTATTCTACTTTAACAAAAAAGAAAAGCAAGGTTAGACAGCTTATATGTACGCTGTTTGGTGTAGAAACATAAACCGTCGTGTCGTATACAAGTCTGTGCCCAGCAGATACGTGATAGACTGCCTTTATTCACATGGCACGTATCAGCTGTGATAGAGCATATTATCAAGTATGTTTTTATAATAATAGAAATCATGTGTACGACAAGTGAATGTATTAAACTATACGAGTACATCTTTAATATAATGCAGCTGCTAGTATCCCAATCTACAGTTACAGCCCGTGCTTGGATAGCGATAAATCCCAATGAACAAGTACATAATCTTCCTACTTTATTCTGGACAATCTCTGTCCCTGACAGCAGTTGCAAGAAAATTTGAAATGAAAAGAGGTGTAACTATTAGCTACTTCTCTCTAACATTATACGAAAATACACACACACACAAACACACACACACACACACACACACACACACACACACACACACACACAGCTATACAGGTTGATTCAAAACTAAACTTCAATCTCTCGGGAGCTTATTCTATAGCTAAAAACAAGTAAAAAAGTTCATATAACCATATGCCCGGAAACGCTTCGTTAGCGAGTTACGCCTAGCGAAAGATTTCGCCCGGATTTCAGAACCCTTGGTGAAGTCAGGCCGTATAAAAATGGTAAAGGTACTTACAAAGATACAAATACGATTGTTTTTTATGTTTTTATATCTGAAAAATTTATTAAAATTCGTCCCAGAGCTGTAAATGCAATACTTTCAGAGATATCTTATTTAAAACACAAGAATTGGTGCAAAGAAATAACACATTTTTGTGTTTAACGTAAGATTACTTCCATAAATGTTAAATAAAGGTCATTTCTTTCTTACACAGATTTGTATAACATTTAACTCTGAAAAGATTCATATGAATTACTTAGGAAAAAAAATTAATAATAGGTATTGAAATTTAGCTTTATTTAAAAATAAAACAGACACACAAAAATGCATATTCTTATCTGCATAAAATATTAACTAATGTTTAGGTTGTGAGTAACAGCTGATCATTTATTCTAGACTGAACATTAACATAAAATGTATTTACCTTTATAAAACTGTAATAATCACCTATAATAGTTGCTCAAAGTGTCCTCCGTTGTTAGCAATGCACGTTTTCGCACGACGAATCCACTCTTTTCTAGCGCGTTTCATAACGTTTGGAGCATTCTTGATAGTTTCTTCTGCCGCCTCTGTAATGCGATTACGTAACTCCTCTATGGTGTTAATCCGTTTTGAATAAACAATTGACTTCATCCAACCCCATAAGAAAAAGTCTGCTGGCGTGAGGTCAGGAGAACGTGGTGGCCATTTTACTGGTCCATTTCGACCAATCCATTGTCTACCGTATGTATCATTTAAATAGTTTTTCACATCATTAGAAAAATGTGGAGGTGCTCCGTCGTGCATAAACCATGCATTTATTCTGTTTTGAACAGGAATATCTTCCAAGAGGGTTGGCAGGTTTGTTCTTAAAAAATTTAAGTACGCTACTCCATTAAGTCGATTAGGGAGGAAAAGTGGACCAATCAAATTATCACCCAGAACACCAAGCCATACATTGACTGAAAATGTATGTTGAAAATGCCTCGTCGCAGTTTCATGTGGGTTGTCGTACGCCCAAGTATGGGTATTACGAAAATTTACAATTCAATTTTTAGTAAAACAGGATTCATCAGTAACGAGAATACGCCGAAGAAAATACTGATGTCGTAAACAATTTCTTCTTAACCAGCGGCAGAACATCTTCCGTTTATTAAGATCTTGCGGTAATAAGTCTTGAACACGTGTTTATATGGAATGGGTACAACTGTGCTTCATGAAGTGTTCGCCATACGCTTGACTGACAAATATTTAACTGACGTGATAATCGTCTGGTGCTTGTGGTTGGTGATAATTCTACAGCATTTATTATTGCTTGTTCATTATTATAGTTCCTTGCGCTACGTTGACGACCAGTATCTATTCGCTTCGGTTTAAAGCTACCAGTTTCTCTAAGTCGTCTCTCCACAACTTCAAATGTTTTGCGATCAGGTGTTCTTCGATGTGGAAAAGTATCACGATATTCTTGAACTGCAGCTAAACCATTCTTGTTAACTTTGCCGTAAATCATTATCATGTCCGTATACTCTTCAAACGCATACATACCATTTACATTGTCTGCCATTATTTACTAAGATAATTACATACACTTTTATAAAAATATTTAATAAAATATTTTAAAAATAAATATTTAATAAAATATTTTATACACTTGTATAAAATATTTCCAAATAATCACAGGATCTCACAAAATACAATCTTCACACGCAACAATACAAAAACCTCCATAAAGGTTATTCAAATATTACTTCATGAACTTAATTGTTGATCAGCTAATATTACCAACCTTTGCAAAGAAAATATGACGATAAAAAGTGTTGAATAAATGATCAGCTGTTACTCACAACCTAAACATTAGTTAATATTTTATGCAGATAAGAATATGCATTTTTGTGCGTCTGTTTTATTTTTAAATAAAGCTAAATTTCAATACCTATTATAAATTTTTTTTCCTAAGTAATTCCCACGGATCTTTTCAGAATTAAATGTTCTACAAATCTGTTTAAGAAAAAAATGACTTTTATTTAACATTTATGGAAGTAATCTTACGTTAAACACAAAAATGTGTTATTTCTTTGCACCAATTCTTGTGTTTTACGTAAGATATCTCTGAAAGTATTGCATTTACAGCTCTGGGACGAATTTTAATAAATTTTTCAGATATAAAAACATAAAAAACAATCGTATTTGTATCTTTGTAACTACCTTTACCATTTTTATACGGCCTGACTTCACCAAGGGTTCTGAAATCCGGGCGAAATCTTTCGCTAGGCGTAACTCGCTAACGAAGCGTTTCCGGGCATATGGTTATATGAACTTTTTTACTTGTTTTAGCTATAGAACAAGCTCCCGAGAGATTACCGTTTAGTTTTGAATCACCCTGTATATATACAGGGTGATTCATGAAGTTCTCCCCCCACTTCTAAAGCACATTGTACTAGTAAAAATAATGAAAAAAATGTTATATAAACATAGGTCCGAAAACGCTTCGTTAGCGAGTTACAGCTAGCGAAAGATTTCGCCTGAATTCCTGGGTAAAGAGTAAAATAAAGCCATACTGAACTTTTGGAAAGGTTAATTAAGTAAGAAATATCGTGGATTCTTATGTATTTTTACCTGATAAAGCTAATAAAATAGGTTTCAGAACTGTACCTGTAGTAGTTTTTGAGGGATTCAGGGTTAAATGCAAAAACCTGGGGCACGAAACAATGTTTTTTTAAGTTTGATGTACAATAACTTTGTTAAATTGGTAATAAATACATAAAATCAACAAACATTAATTGTAGAGGATTTAATTTTGAGAAAATTGATATAATCAAAGTCTAAAATAAAACAGAAATAAGTACCAAAAAATCGATTTTATTCAGTATAATACATTACTAGTTTTAAGCAAAATTAATCAGGTTGGACCAACCGTACGCACCTTTTTATAATAGATGTTCGAAAATGAGGCCATCATTATCAATACATTTTGCAGCACGTTTGTGTATTGCTTTTGTTGCGTTTCTTAATTTTCAGGACTTCCCTGTATCTGCACAGCCAAATCCATAATACGGGCAATTAATTCATCACGAGAATTCACTTTTGTCTTGTATACAATGTCTTTCATCCATCCCCAGATGCAATAATCCAATGGAGATAGATCTAGTGATCTTGGTGGCCAAGGGTGAGGCCCTCCACGACCAATCCAGTGTCCGGGAAATTGATGATTTAAGTAAGCAGAAACGGCACGTGAAAAGTGAGGAGGTGCTCCGTCATGCTGGAAGTACAAATTTTATCTGAGATGTAAAGGAACATTCTCTAACAGCTGCGGCAACTCTTCTTGAAGGAAATGCAAATAGAATTCAGCATTTTAGGCGTCCAGTTAATATGAAAGGTCCAATCAGCCGATTGTGCAAAAGGCCACACCAGACATTGACGCTAAATCGGTGTTGAAAGTTCTGTTCCACTACCTCATGTGGATTTTCTTCTGCCCATGAGTGTTCATTGTGCAAGTTATTGACACCATCCCGAGTGAATTGTGCCTCATCCGTAAACAAAATACGCTTGTAGAGTTGATTATTAATATTCAAAAAGTTGCAAAACTCCAAGCGAAGCGGACCATCCCCTAGCTGTAGATGTTAAACCTTTTGTTTATGAAACGGATAAAATTTGTTTCGATTAAGTGACCTCCACACCGTTGACTGCGAAACTCGTATCCGCCTAGAAATACGTCGTGTACTTACACCTGGACTGCGATGAACAGCGTTAATAACAATATCATCATCAAGTTGGACAGCTCATTCATAATTGGTTCTAGTACTTGGTAGTGATCCTGTTTCCCGAAGAGTACGAAAAATTCCTGAAATTGTTTTGGTATCTGGAATCCTCCTATTAGGGTAACGTAGTTCATATTCTTCTACAGCAGCTCTAGCATTACCATTACAGTAACCCAAAATAAAAACCATATCAGCGTATTCCTCTGATGTAAATAAGTAAGGCATTTTTTCGCTGAATAAACAATCGAATTATAACTCACAGAAAAATTGCATTTAATAACACGATTCACAGAATCCGATCTCCTGCTGTAGCTTGCAAAACACCACTAATACACAGTTCTAACGTAACAGTACAGAATACCATTGTTGATCAGCTGTTATTCGTGCGTTACCAACTTAGAAATTAATAAAACAAAAAACTGCATTTCGATGATTAGTAAACAATAATGGGAAATGTTTGCTTCATTTATTTTCGAACATTTGATGTAAATTTTTATTTAAAAAAATACAATGTAATAAAACATGATATTTTTATTTATAAACAAATTTATTTAACAGGTAATCTTGTTTTCTCAATTTATCTCATCATTAAGGAACAAACATTTTGTTTTTGTTTTATTTTAACTAAATACCAAACGGTATTTCTTTACAGCTAGTAATGTATTATACTGAATAAAATAGATTTTTTGGTACTTATTTCTGTTTTATTTTAGACTATGATTATATCAATTTTCTCATAATTAAATTCTCTACAATTAATGATTGTTGATTTTATGTTTTATTACCAATTTAACAAAGTTATTGTACATCAAACTTAAAAAAACATTGTTTCGTGCCCCAATTTTTTGCATTTAACACTGAATCCCTCAAAAAACTACTACAGGTACAGTTCTGAAACCTATTTTATTAGCTTTATCAGGTAAAAATACATAAGAATCCACGATATTTCTTACTTAATTAACCTTTCCAAAAGTTCAGTATGGCTTTATTTTACTCTTTACCCAGGAATTCAGGCGAAATCTTTCGCTAGCTGTAACTCGCTAACGAAGCGTTTTCGGACCTATGTTTATATAACATTTTTTCATTATTTTTACTAGTACAATGTGCTGTAGAAGTGGGGAGAGAACTTCATGAATCACCCTGTGTATATATATATATATATATATATATATATATATATATATATATATATACACGGTCTTAAAATTATAACACTGTCTAAAATCAACTATGCTGGGTTTTTACAACAGTAGTTAAACCTGACGTAGAAATTAACATTGTCTATGATATCAGCTGATTTCAGTACAGATAAATCAGTACATACTTAGCGCTAAAATGTACAGCTGCACTTTAAATGATCGTCTCATTGTATTATCTGGACAATCTCTGTCCCTGACAGCAGTTAAAGAAACTTTGAAATGAGAAGAGGTGTTACTGTTAGGCTACAGCATTATAAAATCAATAAAAAATATTGTACTCAAAACAGTAAAAAAAAAAATATTTGGCATTATTGATAATCATTATTCATTCGTTTTGTTTTAGAAATAAACTTTAAAGCCTATAATGTAATGAATGAGTAAACTTATTTTACCCATTTTTCTGTTTTATCACAGCGAGTAGTATGACCAAATTAAATTTTAAACCACACTTCTTTATTCCTTAAAACATTTAATAAAATCATCAACAGCGGCCTTATACTGCTGTTTACTCAAGTATCGGACCACCAGTAAGTACTTTGTTTTAGTTTCTGGCGACGCCCCAGTACCAACTACTGTATTATGTGGATACACGCAGTCATTTATAAAGACTGCAATACTTTTTGTTCATTTACGTATCTAACCATATTTATTTTCTTTCAATAAACGTAGAAAGTCGTTCACCTAACTGCCTCTTAGTATTTTCCAGTTTGTCAATACATTTTTAAGTTTTAAAAGTTTTAATTCTTAACTAATCTAACTAGATTAGTATTTACTTCATGAGAAAAAAGAGAAGTACTAAATGCTATTCAACTTTAAACCATTGTTCCGTCAACTTAGACAAACTATCGTTAAATTTTTCTACTAATGAGTATAAAAGGTGTTGCTTGCTCTTTAAAATACCGTAACTACAGTACTTAATGTATAGTAATTGTTTGGTTTTGTAGTGTATTTTAGTAAACTATACTATAACTGTATTGAATTCAAACAGTTTTAAAGATATTAATATGTTTGACACAAAGCAAAAAACTTAGGAGACAGATTTAATTATTGGTACATTACAGAAATAAACCAATATACAGGCATACTAATTTATAGGTGCTACTAAAATATAATCTAATAAACATTTATTTACAGTAACGATAGGCTTAGGTGTTGAATCAGGTTCAACCACATAATGCTACCCATACAGTATTAAAACATTATATATGTATATGAATAAATACCAAAATTCGAATATGAAGCAAATGGTGTTGACAATATAGTATTATGCCATATTTATCAAAAAAAGCAAAAGTATAAATTGATAAAGTCAAAACATTAATATGACATTCAACCTTATAAACAATAATATAAACGTGTTCCAATAAATTACTCTGTTTCCTTTGATAATTTGGGGCGTGGTATTTACAGAAGATAAAAGAATAAAACAGAGAGACCGTACAATAGCATGATTCTTCCAAATGTTAGCCACAGTTTCAGGGAACATGAGAGTACATGAACCTCGGAGCTATTGAAAATGCAATCACAAATAGTGTACACGAGGGAAAGCACAATTTGTTTATGGCAGAAAGCAACCGACGGGTAGCCGGTCCGTTTTTCACTTAAAGAGAGGTACAATAATCATTTCCCTAATAATGTTATATTATTGTATTTAAATTAACCAATTAAATGGGATGATATAGCGAAGATAAATTGGAAAACAAATTTCATTTCGCAATATAGTAATGGCAGGCCCATTACGTATTCATGGATTTAATTTTCTTGAATTAAAATTATTTCAAATATTACTAATATATTAGGATAGAAAAGTGCTTGTCCGTGTGCCTTATATGTGTAAAAGCAGTTTTAATCTCCTATTTATATCGGGAGTGTTTCTTAATTCAAAATTTACCCACCCTCCATCATTAGTTTATTATTAAATACATTTGATTTTATTCCAAAAATACATACTTTAATTTTTTTAAGTATTTGCGAAACATGTATACAAAGTAAATCAATATCATCAACAAATTGAGTTTCACTGTGTAAGAGTTATAACAAGTGATGACGATCTTATTTCAAATCGGACGAACTCAGAGCAAGGAACATCTTTTATAAACTAACGGAAGAAACTGTAACAGATAAAACTGTACTTGGAAAGTACACTAAAGAATGTAATTAAATTCCTTTCAGCAAAGTATTTCTGTCCTCTGATATTCTGAAATGTACTTTCTTTATACTGTTTTAAACTTTGTTACTGTTCATTTACTGAAATCAATTTTATAATTATGAAAGTGATTAGATTTCAATAATAGTTTCGATAAAACTGTGCAATTTGTCAGTAATCAACACTGATATATTTTATTTATAGCATGTATACACAATTAAAGCCGTGCCAATAAAATATTGACAAACAAAAGTTAGAGGCGTTATTACATTCACTAGTAACGACACCACATACAATTTTGACATTTGCGCTCCCAAGGTTTCACATAAATATGATTGATATTATATTAGCCTATAAAACATTATGATTAATAGTAATAAATAATATTATTTGTTATCTAACATCCACTGTTCATCTCCCTTTATTTTAATTACTTAATTAAAAGTAGAAGAAATAATGAAAATGAAGAAAAAATACCGAAATTTTTATTTGAGCATATTTATATAAAACGATGCCAGCTAACATTTTCTTATTTCTTGATGAATATAAGGTTACTAAAACGCAACATTCGTTATGTAAACATGCAATAGCCTTATTTCACATCGTGCCATATACATTATTATATCTTTTTTGAATCATGTTTCAGGATCGTATATGTTGCTTAAGATAAATTTCTTATCAAATGCACATAAACAATGTTAAAAAAATATCGGTGAATAAAAAAAAAACAAATCATGTGCAAAATTTTAAGTCTATATAATGTCACTATGCTAAATATACTACTAAGTCCCATGTTAAAATATCATATGATTGTATTCATATGTTTATTTCCAAAGTTTTTTATTTTACCGTTTTTCCGTTGCCATCATGGTTACCAGTAAACAGAGTTCCACAGAGTAACTTACCATCATCAAACACGATGTCGGTTCAATGTAGAAGAAATGGAGCTTCTTCTTCAAGCCAACATTAGAGATCTGTAGGTTGGTATGATTTTAAGATATAGATTGGTGAGATAGACAGAAAGAGAGACAAAGTTGTGGTAAAGTAAGGCAACCACTGGAGTAAGAGTCTTAGCTAACACACCAAATATACCTTAGCAGGTTAGTCAATCCATTTATTTTAAGAAACAAACCATGTTGTTGATAATAATACCCAATTATTTTTTTATTTGGCTTTTTTATAAAATTGTAACGTATTATGTGAGTAGGTTTCGCAGCCATAACAAATTTAATCGTATTTAATAAAATCCGTTTTTATTCCAATTACAGATGAATATTTAACATATTATAAATAATAAATATTGACACATGATTATGCTGATTCCAGAAAATAAAGGTTTTTTGCTTACTAAGGAATGCTGTGAATATCGAATTACAGTTATACCACATAACAGTACCCACTACAACGTAACATCAAATGTGCCGGTTCCACAGGGAATTTTATCGGATAGAGCTGTCAAAACCCGCACCCCAGAGGACGTAGCACTTCGCCGAAAAATTTTTCCGCTTTATTAAAGCATTCCTCATCCAATATTTCACACTCTTCAAAAAATAATCTTTTTAAACGCAGTTTTTTTCTAAAAATAATTCAATACTTTAAAAATTAAGAAACCTATATTATTTTAAATATCGATGTTTCCCCGCAAACTCTGTGGTATTTCACACGTAAACTCAAACTTAAATTGTGTCATAGGGTACAAATGTTTAATTTAAATAACATCATGGACACTACGTGTACTTGAATAGTATTACTTTATAAAACCTATGTTGAGTACCTAAAGATACTTTAACACACGGTTTTAAGCTAACTGCCTTATTAAACGTGTATGGATAACGATTTTACTATTTTTGTGACTGAAGTGTTTGAAGGAATAACATACATGATTTACAGAGGAATGTATTGCAAGGGAAAATATTAGTGGAGGGGCTTTGGTAATAAAACTTTTACTTTGCTTTTATCATAGGTAATGTAAAAATTATTAAACTGATTCCCAATGTACGACATGCAATGCGGTCTAAACTTCAAAATTTAATAAAATAATACTTCATTCAGTTTAATTTAATCGCGACCCCCTTTTTAAAACGAATCCGGGTTAATCGACCCAACAAAAAGAAGTTATGTCTGTTTTAAATCCGAAGTTTAAAAAGAGAGGGGAAAACTCATTTTTACTTATTATCGTTCTGCTCTAGCAATTTATAATATTGAATCAATTCTATAAATGAGGACAATTCTGGAATTTTTATAATATAATCCACGTGAAGCCGATTAATAATATACCTAATAAGCTAGTTAAATGCCTTTGGTGCACCTTTAAAATTCTTAAAATAATAAAACTGCAGAGAAAATTAATTTTGGTGATCTGCAAAGATTGCAATTATATGCTGGTACAAATATAAAAGACACTATGTAAGCGCATAGAATCTTAATTTAATAACTCTTACGAATTTTACCCCTCATTTTCAATACTCCACGGGTATACCATATCTAAAATAAACAAAGAGTATTAGATAGTATACTTGTTTTAAAGACTTAGATTTCAACCACGGTTTTAATCTTAATTACACGATCATAAAGTATAACGTATAAAAATACTATAATCCCATACTTTTGAACGATTAAACAAATAATAAATTATTTTCATCTAAAATAATCTTAACTATTAAAATAAACTCGTTTAATTTATCTCTTTTATCCCTAATTATTTTTACGTATTATTGAATTCAAAATACTCAAAATAAGCTTCTCACTTGAACTAAGAATAGCTGACGTAAAAGACAAAACAAGAACCGGTCTCGTGACCCCAGCTGCCATGTACTTTCCCTGTTATCTACACCGGATGTCCGGCACCGGAAGTCAAACTTATGTCCGCTGTAAGTTATCTGGCCACAAGTGACAATGCCCGCCACAATATATACTAACGACATCATGTTTCAACACATTTATCAGAGGCCCAAGCTCTTAATTATTTTATTTAACAAATTTACCATTTCAAAACTAAATTTATTGGTGTAAAATATTTGTCCAGATGTGAATTTTTTAATTAATTAAATATCATCCATGATTATTGCATCGCCTTTATCTAGATTTACGGTTCCTCTTATTGTCACTGATATATGCCATTGGGTATGAACATCTACATGCCTTAAACTAGAAATCTGTTTCTCCATTATCAGCTTAAAGTCTGTGAGTGTTACAGGATTCAAGTTGCTTTCCACCTCCAAATGTTCTCTGAATGAAGTACATTCTCCTAATTATCCCCTAGATACATTGACTTGAAGATTTCAAGCCTCTAAAGCTTTAGGTTTTCTTCTAGAATTCAGTTTCTAGTGTCTAGATATTCCTGAGATATTGTGTTATTAAGTGTATAGGTATTCAGACCTCTCGGATCTCTTTATTTCTGTAAGGTCCTAAAATATGAGTGTCTACTTAAAGTTGCTAATAGTTGAAGGTTGGGACCCTGAAACATACTACCTTCTTTAAACTACTAAATGTTTTCCGTTCTCTGTTTATTTTTGATAACTGGAAGCATTATAAACTTTGATTATTAAGGTAATGTAACAAATAAACTATTACCATCGGTAAAATCCACATAGCTAGTCAAGTATAAATAAAACGAGTTACTCACTTTAATTAGTTTTTTATACACTATCCCAAGATTTTTTCTCGCAGCGTATATTGATGAAACAAAGGAAAGTTAATCAGACGTAACATTACAAATGCCAGTACAAAACTTAATAATTTTATTTCATCTACTCGGCAAAGTTCTTCGAAAACTTCATTTAGCTGTCATCCGAATTCTTTAACAAATAAACTAGATATGATCCAATTTATTTCGTATCTTATTATCAAGAGTTCTATTTAAAATTTCACTGTCATAACCAGGCAACTTCCAACTTGGCGTCTCCTCTGAAACTTGTTAAATGTTTAAATTGCGGCACTGACGTCAGCTTTATCTCTGCGAATGTTTTTGTTATCAAGTTTACTTCTGTTATCAAGTTCATTACCCATATACATTCGACACAGAATATTTATTCTGATGAAAGTAATTTTTGTCAAGGTTGGGGTATATGTTTTTAATTTTGTTATAGTTTCATGGTAACTTTCAATCCCAATTACTTAACAGACTTGATCAGATCTTTATTGATTTGGTAGTACTCGTTGTAATACATTCTCAATTTTAACTTTTCAAGTGAAGTCAATGGGGGAATCACTTAATTATTTTCACAATCATATATAAGTCCATTTTATAATAACTGTACTGTAATATTCTTGCAATTTTGTTAATTTTATCGTAGGAAAATATTCGTAACTTACGCTAAAATGTACCAAATAGCAATTGAAATAAAATTAAAGATTTTTAAATGTAGTTTGCATTACATATTTATTCATTACTCTTATTATCAAATATAACTTTTTATGAATATTGATTATCACCACAAATCACTTGCAAAAATATATTTATATTACTTATGTAAAATACTTGTTAATAATTAATTTATCATATTAATAGCAAAGTCATTACGTTATATCGCAATCCGTTGTCCCTTGAAGAGGGTTTTAAATTATAGAAATTTAAACCATTCAGGTAAATACAGCACAAACTCCAGGTTTGATGTAAATATCCTTAACTACTACAAGCGATCTAGGAAACCGCGAGGGAAATAAAACATTGGGTTCCTCCCTCGCTGTGCACGCTTTAGCATGGAGCGAGAAATGTGCTGATCCATATTTCCCTAATTTCTGCATATTGCTTTAGTAACAGACCTTGACCTTGGTGCGTAGTACGTACTTTTAACTTTGGAAATATATTGATACCCCAGGTGTACTGTAGTAGTTGCGTTACAAAAACTTGGTGGTCCACCCAGGCGTTTTATTTTGATTTTACCATTATTTGTCATCTCATAGTAGGGTTGGTTATATTATATGAGAATTTCGTTTTATTTATCAGTACATTTTGTTGTTTGGACCAACAACCGCACCTACGTCTTATAATATTCGTCTCAAAGTTTGGAATTTGTAGTGGAAGCATTCCAAGAAGACTTGAAGAAAGAATAACAATTATTCTGATTTTGAATACGAAATTAAACACAAATCGGATTCAAATAATTTTTGAACATATATTTATTCAAATGAATCCGAAAAACATGGTTTTTGTAACAAAACATTGTCATGATTTAAATATAGAAAGTACGGAACTTCTTTTCTCCATAAATCATAATGAAAACAATGATCATATTATGGAAACAGTGTAAAACTAACCCGTCACTCACACTGAACAGAAAAAAGAGGGTGATAAACAGGTTGTGCAATATGACGGATTCCCACATATTAGGGTTACGTACCTTTTACTATGGAAGCAAGGTATGACTAACAAAAAAGATTAATTAAGTAAATTAGAGGTATCTATTAGTATAACCTAGTATTTTCAGACAATACGCTTAAATTAATGACTTTAATACATTGTTTGTTTTTTTCATGTGAAAAAAACTAAATACCGAAGCGATAAATCACTCGCTCCAGCCATCCCTAAATATTACGAGCTGTTGTTTTATAAAATAATAAACAAAATTAAGAGAATGTGGTTGACGCAAACATTACCGAAAAGAATAGAAGGAATGTAATTACATTCTGCACTGCTGTTTCTCGCTGTAGTGTCTCGCTTGTACCACAAAATCCCTCACAGCTTGGGTATACATAGTTACTCAACATTTAAATGAGATTAGTAGAATCCATTTACATTAAGTATCAAAATAATTGATTACAGTCAATGGATATGTCTCTTTCTCAGTCATTCTATTTTTGAAAATAAATGACGCATTTTCTCTTAGATAACTAGAGTGACAGTTAAGATACATTTTCTCTTAATTCAGGTTAAATTTAAATTAATAATTAAGTTGTCACCAGTTTCAATATTTTCATAATTTTCTAAATTCACAAATATTAGATCAAATTTAAAGTTTCCTGTGAATGGCCTATTTAATAAAAAAGTAAACTTACAACTCGTTTATACATTTATTACTATGTTTACATAATCAACTATGTTTTGTACTTTTTAGATATAAGATGCTATTAAGTTATCTGTTACTAGTCTTAGTCTTTCATTTTGTGTAAAATTAATTAATAGAGCCTGTTAAATGCAATCAACTTAAATATACATATATATCACTATATATATATATATATATCACTATATATATATATATATATATATATATATATATGTATATACATTATTTCAAGACAGCACGATCATATGTCCCATTAACTTAACCAAAGTTTTCAATATTTGGTAACATTTATAGAGTGGCAACAATAATTTTTAACAACAGAAGCGATATTTCTTATTTCAAAAGCCTGGCAACAAGGCAAACCAGTTACTTTATTCTTGATTTTACTTAATGAAATAAGTGGTAGTGGTGCATGTAAGAAATTCAATTTTGATTCCTTGGACATTGTGGAACAGCAGCTGAAGCATCAAGTACGGAGGGACTGACCACTGTCGTAATGTAAGTCTTGAAATGTGGTAGTATTACTGATGATGAATTTAGTTTTTAAATTCAATAACAATAACTACATCCAAGAAATTAAGAAGTACTGTTTTGGAGTCCCACCTCACTTCAATATTACTATTAGGTCTTTATATCGTTTCTTGGAGCAAAATTGTAAACTATAATATTTAGTTGGAAGTATTTGATTTAGTACCGCTAAAGCTGAAATAATATTTGCTCCCAGTTTGGTTGTCTTGTCCTCTTAATCATGAAAAGTACGAAATTGGTTTTCAATGAACTTGAAATGAATTTAAATGAATATTCAGATGTTTTAAATTTTATTTTAACATAAAATTAACTATTGATTTAAAATCTATTAACTTGATGCATTATATAAGACTAATTTCATTTTTAAACTATCCTAAAACCCTATCGTATTACACCACTGAGAAATATATGAACATGGATTTTGGAGTTCCTACATTGATCTAAGATATTTTAAAGTGGTGCTGAAATCGTGTAGATTATTCTAACAAATACACAAAATTTAGTATAGATATTAAGGTCGAAGCTGCGGTTATGTGCTATTAGGTAATTAATTTTCATCTAAGAACAGACTAAATATATCATTAGCAGCACTTCTAGATATGTATAGTATACCTTTTAGAGCGGTGCAAGTATTAATAACAAAATGTTAATTTATGTCAGGTCTAATAAATTAGGTTGTTACAATTTAAACCATCAACCTAACATAATGCATTGTACATAATCTTTTAAATCATTTGTGACTGTAAAAGATGCTGTTAATAGTTACTTAGCAAACAATTGCTATTTTGTAAAATTTTACTACTTTGACTTTTGAGGTTATTTTCATTATAAAACTAGGGATAAAGTGGGTTAAAAGGTGTAAAGAGCGCTCCGTATAATTTCAACAGATGTTATAAAAATTCATTAGAAGCTGGTTACAGTCAAACGTCTATATTCCATATAAGAAGTGTTATACTTCAAACTGCAAACTAGTAATAGTCACTGTTTAAAAATCGTGTAGTTTAAAACAAACTTTTTACTGTAGAAACATGAGATATTTCTTATTCTAAAAATGATATTAACACGTATTCATAAATACTTGGTTACTTATTTATTATAGGTTTATTTTATGTTCTTTATACGTTTTTTAATATTTAAGATATGAAATAGAATAATGTATAATAACTTTCCCAGGTTAACCAAGAAAATTATAGGAAATTAAAAAATAATTAGAATGCATGTTTATGATTTAAATGAGACATCTCACGTAATTTTTTTACTAAAATGACGTTTTACAAAGTTTTAATGAATTACATTGTTCTAATCGTGTTAAAACCAGATTGCAGCCAGTATAAGTGGCTCTCATTGGTTTTATGTAGGAAAAGGTAAATAAACGTGTCAGTTTTAACCTTATAGTCAGTCGTTTGAAAATATATACTTTACAATTGGAAACAGAACTTGTTATATCGGAGATTCCATCCTAGGTATTAAAACCAGTGTTATTATTTTACCGGTTTAATTTTTTAAAAATTATTTTTATATTTTAAGTGTAGCTATAAAATCAAAATAAATCCTCCAAAACGAATTAATACTAATGAGATACGATAATCGGTGTGCTAGAGGATTTCCCAGTCTGTTAAAGAAAACCCTTTCACTAAATAGGTACTATATCGCATCTTCTGAACACTCTTCCTTGTTGAAATAGAGGCTATACACGGTTAACTGTTGACTCAATTTATAAGGAAAAATGGATCGTATCAGATATAATAATATCACAATTACTCTCATCCTGCTATACATTCTCAAGTTCTCTAGATACCGCAGTTAACGTATTTATGTACAGTATTTACTGACTAGCCAAGTAACATTAACTTGAATTACTAATACAATTATAATAAGACTTCAAAAAACACCTTGAGGATGATGAAATTAAATGAAAATCATTGCTAGGTCGTGTAACAATAGTAGATGGTGTTTATTAACATAGTTTAAAAATATAACATAGTTTAATTTATAACATTAAGATGCGCCCAGCTAAGGATTCATGTGTATGAAGTGATTTTTTTTTTCCTTTTATAATTTAATAAACAATCAATTTTTATAGCCAATTCCAAAGATTACATTCTATATTTAACAATGATTGCTTAGTATAATTTTATGTAAAGAAAATTATAATAAACATTGTTTGTCCAATTCTAGGTTAGTTTATGGAAATAAAATGTATACAAAGATCAAATAATGGTAATAAATAAAAGTCACACATATTTTTTTGACAATCAACATTTACTGCGCAAAATACATACATGACACATAAATACCCTCCTCTATATATGTGTTGTGCAGCTCCTACAGCCATATCTTCTCAAAGCACGCATGCGGTCCTAACACAACTCTGACTATATAAACTGTGATAATTAGTCTAAATAGCAGTCAAACAGTTTATCCAAGGTATACACAGAGACTGCTGGGTAACCGTAAATTACTGTTAGAGATACACTCACCACTAATACACTATATAGCATTTCCTTCTTGCATACAGTTGTACACTTAATAGCGGATACAGTCCAATGTACTGAGAACATATCCAGGTAGTAAGAAACAGCTTAAGATAAAGATATCGACACTATTGAATAATAATTGGAAATATTTTATTTATTATTCTCTCTTTAATTGATGTTGACAAATTCATAAAACTGGATTAAAAAATGAAATTTTATTATTAAAAAAACAGTACTCTTTATTTACCGTTATTAAAAATAAAAGTACGAGACATTTACATTCAAAGATTACATTTATGTTTCATGATACTCAATATTTCAAGCTGATAGCAAGCAGTGTAAAATCCTACCTAATTTATTCATGTCAGCTCGCTGCGCCTCAATTCCTTTCACTTAAGTGAGTCAGTTTTTATGAGTATCGTGGACATGTGCGATCTTTATTTGTACGTGTATTATATTTCATGTGTTTCCGAAGTAATGCTTATATACTATTATTCACTGTAATACAAGATATATTAAATCGATAATAGAAATTTAAATTGAATCTTAAAAACAAAACTTTTATGAGGTAGTGTAATTAATCTTTAAGAGGTAGCATTAATCTAAATACAAGAGAGGTTGCAAACAGAGGATTCCTACAGATTTTAAAAAATACTCGTACAATTTAACTGTATATGATATCATCTTCAAAAGAAGTTGTTATTGTATTATTACTCCACATCAGTCTAAACTAGGTATGTCTTATGTGGCGATTAAGATTGTGGGTGGATGAGCCATATCTAGGATGCCGCATAGGGTTTTAGGCAGCATTATGCCCTTTGGTCGATTATTCAGACGCCATAAATAAGTCCTCAAGGCTGTACCATAAAAGTGTGTTTAAACCCGATCACTCCACTGTTTAATAAAGGCTATTTTTTATTGACAACACCATTTACTCACTATTTACTGATGATTCTTTTACCCTGTTCACAATTCGAGCAAGATCTCGTAAATTTAGTAGCAAGCCCGACTATCGTTTTTTAGATGTCTGTGTTTTATTCTGGTAAATTCCTGAACACATCTATATCATCTAACAATGAATTAGTTGTCTCATACTAACAGTATTAGTTGCACCTCATATATATATATAAATATATATATATATGTATATATATATATATATATATATATATATATATATATATATATAAACATATATATGAAACCTTGAGCTGTTTGTATATATTTACAAACTATAAGTACAACAACAAAAATATATGTATATATATATATATTATATATATATACAAACAGCTCAAGATAAAGATATTGACACTATTGAATAATGATCGGAAATATTTATTTATTATTCTTATTATTTGATGTTGACAAATTTATAAAACTGGATTCAAAATGAAATTTTATTATTAAAAAAAACGGTAATCTTTATTTCCGTTATTAAAAAAATAAAATTACGATCCGTTACATTCTAAGAGTAACATTTATGTTTAATGATACACAACAACATTCCAAACTGATGGCAAAGTAGTGTAAATGCAGCAGTGAAATATTAAAAAACTTAATCTGCATTCATAACCTATAAAAAAAGTATTAAAATTTAATTCCTTAGCGGTTATTTGTCACAATTTTAGAATTCCCTTAATATGTGATATATTACTATTAATTGTATTGACAGAGATGCGAACAAAATTGTCATTGTTAATAATCTAAAAAGTGACATGTAAAATATAAAAACGAACGGTGTTTATTAGGTACACAACTTTAGTGTACAACCACTTAAATTTTAGGAAATGGACGATTTGAAATACAAGTATTAAAATAATAGGATGTTGGTAAATACAGCAGTGATTAATATATATTACTCTTTCCAGGCCAAACAATCAAACTGTAAT